>NW_015639585.1:322523-354417 GCF_001515625.1 Sinocyclocheilus rhinocerous | reverse complement strand
GGAGCGTGTATGCTGGGATTTCATAAATTTCATGGAGAAAAAAAGTAACGTAACTAGTAATGTAACTAATTACTAATTACTTTTAAAATAAAGTAATCAGAACAGTAACGTGATTACTTTTAAAAGGAGTAATCAGTCATTTGATTTCATTTTCAGAGTAACTTGCCCAACACTGGTCAAGAGTCCAATCAAAGAGACAAGGCTGAAGGTTTTGGTCCAACCTGTAGAAAAACTCAAACATTTTGAGCTATTTACAATAAAAACACCCAAGATTAGCTATAGTTATGAAAGTAGGTTTACGAAAGTATCTGAATGAAGTTACACATAATTTTTGCCAAAATGTTCTGTGTATAGATGAAAGCAAAGTTAAGATTTTAGGAAAAACATGCAGCGCTTTTCTCCTAAATTGTAAATTGATGAGGCCATCAGTGTGTGTGGCTTCTTTGCTACTTTAGGGACTGGGTAACTTGAATGAATTTCTGAGTTTATCAAGACATTTTGCAGGAAAATGGAAGGTCATATGTCTGCCAGATGAAGCTCAACAGAATTTTATTTACTCTTGTGTTACAACCCAAAGCATGGGAGTAAATCAACAACAGAACAAAATGTGCCTTCTTGAGTGGCCCAATCAGAGTCCTGACCTCAGCTCGATTGAGGTACTTTGACATGACCTCAAGAAAATGATTCAGACCAAACATTCCACTAATACTGCTGAACTGAAACAGTTTTGTGAAGAGGAACGGTGGAAACTTTTCTCTGACCATTGTCTGATTCGCAATTACAGAAAATAGTTGGTGGCGGTTATTGCTGAGAAAGGAGGGGCCAATCAGTTATTAAATCCAAGAGTTCACATACTTTTCCACTCTGCATTGTGAAAGTTTGCATGGTGTCTTTAATTAAGACATGAACACATATCCTTGTTTGTGCTTATTTATCTAAGAAGCCTGAATGTCTGTTTCTGTCAAATTTATTGATTAAGTTATGCTGAAATCCAGATAAAGGCATTGCATACTTTTTCCTCTAAGTGTTTCTTTGACTAGTCCTGAGTTGAAAGTTTCAAACTAGGGTAAGGAATATAAATTCATACCAATGCCTGGCATTCATCAGAGCTCCACTTGACCTTTCATTGGTCATAATCAGGTGTCCGTTAATCCCTTTCTCAAAGCCAAAGGCCCGTAAACTCTCTCCACACAGTGAATTAGCATAAACCAGGCCTCTCCAATCTTGTCTAAAACAGGACATTCTTACAAGCATTTAAATGTTAATTAAGACGAATCAGCATACACTTAATCCGCCCAATCTCACAGAGCAGAACTTTTGACAGACAAGAGAGCTTCGGCCAATGAATAGTGAATTTTGGTGCTGCATTAGGGCCGACCGATTGTGGGTTCAGAAGTCAAGTGCTTCCGGTCATCTTCTGCACATTTTAACCTCTCACATTAACATAGTCTTTCACCCGAAAATTTCTCCCTTTAGACAGAGGCCTCTAGTGCTAATCCTTCATGTCCCTGAAGGACCGAGGACTCTTTTGTCTGTCCATTTCCACCTGTCCCCAGTGTACCAAGGTCCTAAGGAGCACACTTCACTGGAGGTCTTGTTTCATTTTACAAGTGCCTTGAAATTACTTTAAAAGATACTTGAGAACCAGTGAAATTATGACTAATCCTTACAATAAGCAGTTCGGGGAGGCTTTTGTCTTTGTGTCCACAATTTATCATTGGCCAACACAATTAGATTTTCTTCCTGAAGATTACATTTGCTCGCACAATCAGTTGATAATCTACACGACCTTGCATTTTTCACAGCCTTCAATAATTCATGGATTGTAAAGACAACTCTAATGCAATTGTAATGTTAAACTGTTTGACCTATGCCTGACAGCTCTTTTATAAGCATCATGGCCAGATATTGTCCCACAATGCAGCGCTTCTATCACTCATCACTCTATGGCCTTGTGTTAACCAGTATCCCACCATAACCTTATGGATCTTTGATTGATTTTCCAATCAGAACTATTTCTCGGTTTTACAATGCTGACATTTATCAGCTATTTAACGTGGGTTTAATGTCAGTAAACTTGACACAGCTGTATTGAGTATGAATTAATGAGAGCAGCTCTGCAATTAGACTGGAGAAGTTGGAATCAGATGGAATCAGCAGGTCATTCATACTCAGTGGTTTTATATTGATGTCAGTCTGTTTGCTGCCAATTTGAAATAGATCAATCCACTGGGCTCAAGGCCCTTGAAGATTTAGGCTATAGTATTGCTTGATTATGCCAATGGAGTGGTTTTGGCACCAGCATTCATGCCAATAGCGTATAATCTGGGTCTCTGTGAAAGCGTTGGAGCGTGGACCACAGAGACTACAATTTCTAGTTTGATTTAGAACGCTGCTATTCAAACCTTGCACTGGAGGGCGTTTGCACTGTTTGTGTGTGGAGTAAGAAAAAAGGAATTTATTTAATTCCTTTTTCCTCCCACATACAGTATCAACAATATGCTGCAAGAGAAAAGAGTACAAAACTATTTTCGACAGCAACATGTCCATTATACTGACGATGTCGGTGTAGACTGCACTTGACTCTTCTAAGATTTGACATTGGTAAAATACGGTGTTTAAAGTCCTGCCTTACAGTTTAACCAGTGGCCCTGTTTATCTTCTCTAGGATGTGCATCAACCTAAAAATATTAGATTTTTGGTGGAATTTGAGATTATTTATTCCTGATTTGAGATGAGACAATGGACAATACTTTTACGCCATTTATGACTCTTTTTTTAATGTTAATTTCTACATCAATTTTTATCATTTTAAGTTATAGATTAACATTTAATGCATTATGAATACCAAATGTTTTATTTGGTAATAATTATTGTACATGTTTATAAATTAACATAAACAAAAATAGTTGTTGACTGTAGTTTTATTACAGTTTTGCAATTTTTATTATTAAGCTTTGTCTAGTTTCAGTTTTAGTTTGTTTTATTTTTAATTTTAATATTAATATTTTAGGGCTGTAGAAATTAACGCTCCTACTGGTTTAATTTAATGCATTAAATTACACAGCACCATCTTGTGTTATTTGCTTTCCTGTTGCAAGATTCCTGTTTAATGCATCATCTAAAACTAATATTAATCCATGTCCATTTATTTGTATTCCTGCTTACTTCCCGATTTTTTTTTTGTTGTTCTGTGGGAGTTATGGTGAATCGGATCACTATGCTGTGCGCCCAATCAGAATGTGATTTTTACACACTGTCCTCTAATCCTGCGGCAGATGATAGAGATTACAACAGACCCCAGAGTGTGTGTGTGATGGGGAGCAATCCACCCTTCTATTTCGTCAGGTTGACCTTTTGGCACCTGCTTGACAAGATTGCCTCTTAATAGAACGTCCCTCTGATTACTCTGCCATAGGAGGTGAAATGCAAGTCTATAGAGAGTGGGAGGGTAAGAGTGGTTGAGATGTTGAAAAATCAAGATTGAAGGAGAGAAGAAGGTATCACGGGTAAAAGGGTTTGTAAGATAGCTGGTTGAAGGGCTGTGAGTTGTATCAGTGAATGAGCGCTCTTCTTGCTTTTTCTTTCTTTTTTTAAGTTTCTTTGAACTTTCCATTTTTGTTTCTGTCCATAAGCAACATTTTAAGGCATCAAGGCTGGCCCAAAAGGTAGAAGCATAATTATACTGCCTGTTAAAATACCTAGTCTCAGCCAAATTCTCAAGTTAGTATTGAGTATTGAGACAATGCAATAATGCATTGTGACAAGGTCAGTGAAAAAATAAACCCAATATGCTGACACTGTAAATTTAAATTGTGTTTTTATTTTTAACTGAACTTATTTTTGATCATTTAGTCTACTACATTTAAATGCATCTAATCAGTGATTCTGGATGTCTCTCAAGTATTTGTTTTACTTATTTAGTTGGAAATGTACTTTGGATATGTTAGCTTTGCTTTATGTTATCAAAGAAGATGTGTCCAGCAGCATTTTGTCATTTATTTGTAAGGTAAAATGTATTTTTATAGCAGTGAGTGTTGTGTTTGTCACTCCACTCGCTGGCATTGTTTGTTGGTCGTCTCTCTTAAGTGCAGAGGGTTTTGAACCTGTGACACTTGTTTCTCCAAGCCCTCCAATTTACGCTGATCCTTCATGACCCGTGCTTCTCTCCTTTTCTCTCAGTTCTCCCTCTCTCCCCCTTCCTTTTCTCCTCCTCTCTCTTGCTTTCTTTTTCTCAAGGGCACTGGTTTTCTATCTGTGGCCTCCCCCGAACAAATATCTGCTTTAAAATGCCTGTTACAGCTCGTCTCTCTCACCCTTCTGATAATCTTGCGCTCCCATGACAATTCTCCTCTAGTCTCTCACCTTGAGTTCATATCCTCCTCCCCATCCCTCTCAACTTCAGAAAAAAATCTTCCGAGGCAAGAACAATTTTCTTATTTGAAAAATGTTTAAAATGATTTTGATGCGGCAGCCCACCGATATGTAACTCTCGGCTTGGCTTGGTCTCAGCTCTGAAAAGACCTTGATGCATGTGTCAAACAAAACAACCACTTTTCAGTATCATATAGTTTGGAAAATAAATAATCATTACACGCTTTGTGTTTGGAGGTATCCTGGGCTTTTTGGAGGAAGAGAGCATTTTCCCAATTTTGTGGTGATTTTCGGAAGTGGTCTGAACTAAATGTAGCGTGCAGGAAGGATCTTTGTTTGTCTTTTCCATTTTTTAAGACAGAAAGGGAGGTCTTTGTTGTCACAGTCTGTGCTTTTTGGGTCTACTTTCATCGTGCAACAAAAAGGATGAATTTTTGAAGAATGTACTGGCCACTCTTGTCATTAGGGAAGAAGGTATCTATCATCAAAAGCCGTGAAAGAACTTTTAAAAGTGTGCTATATTCCAAATACAAAGTCCAGACCAAAATTGACCTGGAATACATTGCAGCAAGATCATGTAAGAGATCATGTAAGAAGTGGACCAGTCCAATTTGTGAAAGAACCATTCAGACTGTATCTGAGAACTGGATCAGTGGAAAAGATTCAACTCAAAGGAACAATCCAGTCATGAATCAGACATCACTAATTTCAAAAAGAGCTAAAGGATATTCTTAAATTCACCTTTTGTGTTCACGAAAGAAAGAAAGTGGTATGTCATAACATAAAGGTAAGTAAAAATGACAAATTTTTCATTTTTTGGTGAACTAATCCCCATACATTTTTGCTTTGATGTGAAAACATCAAAAAGTCTTTGAAATTACCTCAATCTTCACCACACCTTCACTGTGCAGACTTTAAACACTCGCTTTCTCATTGTCTCACTCTCTTTGTCTCAGTCTCCTTTGTTTGTCTGCTTTATTTTTGCATAGGCATGCCATAACCGGAGCCAATTTCTGAAATAACAGCAAAACGGCATTCGGTTCAGACACACAAAACAAAAAGAATTGGAAACATGTCAATACAGCTGCTATTGCTTTCACAGCCAATAACGAATTCATACGTTTCATATCCCTCATCTCAATCTGTGAGGTTTATGAAATTCTTCTCCTCTGACTGGTTCTCATTTTTAATTTATTTGTCTAACTTGTCTTTCAGGGAGAAAGTTGATGCAGATCTGTGAGCGTCTCTCTCCGCAGGCTGGGACCAATCAGAGTGCTGTTTTTCATTGATGTGACATGTCAAACGCCGGGGGCCAATCAGAAACCGGCTCCCTCCCCTCAGAATTGACAACTGTAAAAGGTGTCACACATATTGCTCTAATGAGGAGCCCCACTCTCGTCCGCTTTGTCCTTCAAGCTAGAGAGTGTAAGTGAGCACAGGAAACAAGGCGGAATCGAATCGTTTCATTGCATAATGCAGGGTGCTGAATCGCTAATTGCTGTTGGTCTTTTAAGCAGAATGTTCAGAGAGAGTGGACTGCTTTTAAGCCCACCATAATATATGGATCTTTTGGGCTTCAGTATATAACAGGAAAAAGTGGATGGAGCAAGAGAGAGAGAAGCGTGCTGATGATAGAGTGCAGACAGAAACATCAGTCCATCATAAGCAATAATTTCTGTCTGTTCCAGCGCCTTCAATAGCTGCCCCAATCACCGCCAAAAGCCTGCCATGCCTTCTAGCATTTCCTGTCACACACTGGCTGTGTGACACTCTATAAACCTCCATGCAGACAAGAATAAACTAGCTCTTTCGCCTTTCTTTTTCAGTCTATTACTTTCTCTCTTTCTCTGTAAACACAGGAGACACTGCAAGGTCTTTGCAAGGTCAAAAAATAAGCCAAACATCCGGATGAGAGATGCCGAAAACGATCCCTCTCAACAGAAGAAGCCACATCTTGGCTTTAATATGAGAGCTTTCCTTTTCATTTCATTCGATTCGAGTAAACCCACCACATAGATATAATATTCTTACAATGCCGCTAGCTGCAGGAGATGTAATCGGCAAATGCACGGGATTCATTTCTGAGGCGGCTTCACGGAGTTCAGCGGAGTTAGTGCTGGATGCTATGACAAACTTTATCCTTAAAGGTTCTGGGTTCAATATGATATAAGCTCTGTCGGCAGCATTTGTGGCAAAATAACATTAAAATCCACACTGTTTCAAAGGTGTAGCCACAAATCTTTTTATGTGTCGGTGTGACATTAGTGTGAAGGAATCAATTACTGATCTTGTCTGTGCAAAGTTGTAGCCAATCTTTCCAGCTTTTAAAGTTAGGGTTAGGTAAACCCATAAAATGTTTTGCATGAAGCGCACGCTGAAATCGGAAAGAAACTTTGTGAGCTTTGTGTGAGGAAATCGTCCACTCTGAGCTGTTAAAAGTTGCAACCGGTTCAAGTTGGTGAGTTATGCTTTGAAGCGAATCAGCCCATTCATGATCGGATCTTTTGGACTGTTGTTGTGAATTGGATCAAATGACTGATTGAAAAGATTCCACTTAAACAAATGTATCGTTTATGAATCAGCCTTTACTATTTCCATCATAATCACGCTAGGAGGAACAAAAGTTTACTGTATGTTTATAAGAAATGTCAAGTTACCTTTATTTATTGCATTATACAGTACATATTGTATCAAAGCAGCTTCACAGTATTAAACAAGAAAATAACACAATGATGCAAACTTCTTTCAAATATGATATGAATTCAGAATCTACTGTTAACAAAGAATATTGTCATTCCAGTCAAGTTGATTCAGTGTTGATTCAGTTTACGCAATAACTTTACACAATAACTGTAAAAATAGTAAATTATAAAACAATTCAGCTATAATTCAGGTCAGTTAAATGTTTATTAAATTCATTTAGTTAACCGTGTCGGTGTTGGAAAATTCATCAGTTAGAAAACGAATTTGACAATTACAAAACTTTTTTTTACCAAATATAATAATTTGTTTAATAATCTAATTTAGGCAAGTATTTTAAACAAACAAACAAACAAAAAGCTACACATCTCCTTTTATTTATTTATTTATTTTTGTTTGTTATATTGTTGGCCATTTTGCTTTGTTTGAAAAGTTTGAGGAAAGAAAAGTGATAAGAGAGGAGAAAGGACCTCGAGGTGAGACTCAAAACTCTGGTCACTCAAAAATTGCTTTTGCATGATATGGTGAAGTGTTGCCCACAAGGCTTATCAAAAACACATTTATGGAACCCAAAACATTCCTTAAAAGGGCTTATGCTTGATGTACTGGTGTTTCCTGTCAGTATTAAAAAATATAGTGTACCCGAAAATGAACAGTCGGCCATCATTTACTCACTCTCAAGCTGTTCCAAACCTGTATGATTTTTTTTTCTTTTTTTTTCAAAAGATGATTTTTGAAGAATTTTGGTAATAAACAATTGCTGGTAGCCATTGACCCCCACATTATGGAAAAACAATACTATATAAGTCAAAGGCTACTAGCATCTGTCCCACATTCTTCAAAATATCTTATTTGTGTTTGGCAGAAGAAAGAAACTTAATTTTCTGTTAAGCTGCTTTGCAACGATTTGTATTGTGAAAAGCGCTATACAAATAAACTTGAATTGAATTGAATTGAAAAGAAACTCCATACAGGTTTGGAACAACTTAAGGGTGAGTAAATGATGACAGAATTTTCCATTTTTGGGTGAGCTGTCCCTTTAACCCTAAAAAAAGATATTCTGACACTTCAGTCAATGTGTTGCAGTGTTGTAGTTCTCTTTGCTCTGGTAAAGCACTGGTTATCCCTTTTTTTGGATTGCGGATGGGCCTGTTTCACCCTACTGTGGACGTCTCCACACCTCCCTCATTATCTCATCTCTCTTCTCACCCTCTGACACTTTTTATTTATTTCAGATCAACTTTAATTTGTGAAGATTAATCATCATCACCCCTGTTGTCTGTTTGCTGACTGTCAGCAGTGTCGCCTTGAATCATGTCCCCCTCCTGCAGGGAACCTTCCTCCTCTTTCATTAGTTTAAATGGGCCTCGTGATAGACGTGCTCGCAGGTCTTGGCTCCCGCTAAATTACATTTCAATATTAGCTCAATCAGTCCCTGGGTAAATACGCCATGACCCTCTGGGACGTGAGGTGGGGGGTAGCGAGCATGTATCTCAGACGCTTGACAGAACCGAGCGGAACACGCACAGGAGATGGATAATTGGAAAAGGCTATGTGCTCAATGGAAATAGTGCTTTTTTAGGACACCATTTGATTGCTTTTCAAACTTAATGTCTTCCTGTATGTCAACATTACTCAATCACAGAGGAAATTCACAAACCCTTTTCATTAGAATGATTGTCTTAAAATTATGACACAGGGGCTCTGATTGACAGCTTATGCATCGCACATTTTTGAAGCTGCGATATACTGCTGTAATTGTTGACAGTTCTCCACTGCTGTACTTGAAGCTCTGCAGGCCCATTTTAAATAGACAAGATAAATATGGCCAACTAAAAGGATCAAATTAATTATGTAATTCTAATAAATTAGTATGAGGATTGTTCACATGAACTCTGGGGTAAACAGTTGGAACAGCTAAAAGGGCCGGAAGCAGAAACACTATGTCCAGATGAAGTGTTTAAAAAACAACTCAAAGCTAGACACAAGGGTAGATTAATAATAATGTGTTGTAGTTTTGTGCAATGAAGCTACCTAAACTGGAAGCACGTAATGCAACTCTCATTCAGTTGACAAGGGCCTCGTTCCTGTATGTCACGTTGCAGAGCTATTCCAGCCTCTTTATTTTCCAATCTATCAAAAAAAAATCATTCATGTCAATCAATTTTTATTTGTTATATTTAAATAAGAGTAACAAACCTTCCGTTGCATCATTACTTTGGATATTAAGATGTTTTCAAAACTAGTTAGACTCTTAAACCAAGACTATTATGCATCATGTTTGTTATGGGCAGGTTATGTACAGTGCTACCATATCCAGAGATCTAGTGACAGGAAGTAGAGCTGTATTTGCTCATTGTCAGTGTTGGGGTAACGCAACATACAAGTAACGTGAGTTACGTAATCAGATTACTTTTTTCAAGTAACTAGTAAAGTAACGCATTACTTTTTTAATTTACAAGAAAATATCTGAGTTACTTTTTCAAAAAAGTAATGCCAGTTACTTTGTTTTCCCATTTATTGACTGACAAGTCTCCTGTCCCCATATTGGGAGAAATCGGAAGTGCAGAGAAGTTGTGTGCGCTGTGTGAACATGATGTTACTGTAGTTCTAGACTAAATGTGAATGTGCATTAGTTCATCCCACTCACAAAAAATAAAACAGATTTAGTATTCTTCAAAATGAATTAAAACAGTGAAATGCAAACTCAGAATATGACACTGCCTCTTTTGTAATGGGTTTTAATGTTTTTGTCTCGCCGCTCCGGCCAGACACGGCATCAATAATATGGTGAGGGGCGTAACATTTTTGTCACCCGCTTGAGGTATTCGGCCAATCACAACGCACTGGATAGCTGGCCAGTCACAGCACACCTCGCTTTTTCAGACTGATGAGCTTTGTAAAAATCGACGCGTTTCAAAAAGGCGGGGCATAGAGGAGAAACAATAATGTACAGTATGTGGAAAATAATGTGGTTTTTTTTACTTTAAACCGCATAAACACATTTCATTACACCAAATACACAAAATAATGTTCTTTTTAGCAGCATCATATGACCCCTTTAAAAAGTAACGCAAAAGTAATGTAACGCATTACTTTCCATAAAAAGTAACTAAGTAACGTAATTAGTTACTTTATTAGGGAGTAACGCAATATTGTAATGCATTACTTTTAAAAGTAACTTTCCCCAACACTTATTATTGTATTTGGGGTTGAAATCATAACCTCCTTTTAGTGATCCATGTTATGAGCTAATACTCCTATACACAGGACAAGTCATTTATTAACTTCAGAAACTGAAATGTCTTTATTTTTAGAGAAGGATTAGTTGCTTTATCCAGAAAAGCATTTGTTTTGACCAGCATCTGATCTTATTTATATTATTCATTTCCTCTCTAAAGCTGTTGTTTGGATGATATGCTGTTTTTTAATTTGAGTGCTTATTACATTCCTATATGGCACTGAGCGAATAGTGTTAGTGATCTGATGAAACTCAGTCCATGGTGCTATCGCATTGCTTTAATCAGTTTAATACCCTGTTGTTTGTGCATTCTCTTTTATTTGATGTAGATTCCATTGTGCAGTGTACTAATATGGACAGATGTTCATGTCGATTATCGCTGAAGTCATTATAACCTGTGCTAAGCATCTGAAGAAGAGTATTAGAATGATCCTATTGTGATGTCATCAATGTTAGTCTCTGGTTGGCTGAGCTCTTGAAAATCTTTCAGTGTACCCTAGTAACTGCATAGCAACTACAAAGCACCCTAATAACTACATAGCAACGCCCCAGCAAGTAAAGCATTCTGTTAATCAGCTTGTAATACCTTAGCAAACATCAAAGCATCCTGGTAAACACACAGCAACCACCAAGGCATCCTGTTAGCCACCTAGTAATAGGCAGAGTACAAGTAGAGTGGTAGATCCTCCCAACCTGAGCAGCCCGAGTGACTTGTGTTCCACTTGTGTTAACTTTGAAGCGATGATTTTTAAAATTTTTTTTTTTTTTTTTTTTTTTGATGGTCTGTTGTTGTGAGCTGAGCTCAGTGCTTTCTTGTTTTAAAGCCTGTTTTCAACTATAATCCAATTTTTGATAATTATGTTGGCCTTAGACAATAATTCTCCAAAACAGGACCTCTAATTTGACTACTGTCTTAAGAAAAATAGTTGTTTTTAACATTATCTATCTCTGTGCTGCTTTTCAAACAATTACAAACCAAGGCGGTGACAGCTATTACAGCAGTTCCTAAATGCTTTCAGAATGGATAATTTTATATGAAATCTACTATATAAATATAACATGTAATAATATACATATTACTAAAATGAATTATTTCATAAAATTAATTATTTCATTTTGTGAGAGACAGAGAGCTTAAAAGTCATGCTGCCTTTGGGTTATTCAAGTCTGGTGAGATTAAACCTCTGGAGAAAACTTAAGCCAGTAAAATGGCCTTTAAATTTAATTGAGGTCACTGCAGCTCCATAACAACGCTTGCTGGTAATAAAGCGGGGCTGTATTAGTGTATTGTTTTATTAATAACTCTGGCTGTAAAATTATATAACTCAGGCAAAGCGTTGAGCAGTCTGCTATGAGGAAAAACAAAAAGTTTACTCTGGATGTAGAGCAGAAAGATTTCCGGGGATTGATATGAGATGATTATGATATAAGATTATTTGGTGGATTTGTTTATTTTATAATAGCAAAAGAGAAAATCCATTTCAGTGGAGTCTGTCCATTTTAATAATCATTTAAGGCTTGAAGAACACTTTCCTGCTTTCACTTCAGAAGATTTATTCTGTACTTGTTTATCTGAAAGCAGGGATAAGGTCTTAAAACTTTAAGTGAATTAGTGTTGTAATTCTTATTTGTTTTGCAGAACATTTCAGTGGATCTGTGTTTCCACATTCTATATATGTTAGTGGGTAAATGCTAATGTGTATAGTCTTGCAGATCCACTGTAAAAAAAAAAAAAAGTTACATTTACGGTTTAACTCACCAGCTGTGGTAACTAAATATTAGAAAATTTAACACAAACACCCTAATGTACATTAATGATAACAAAAATAATAAGAAAAAAACATCTAAATACAATAGAAGTGTGATATGTCATGCAGGCATTTACGTGACCGTGTCCTTTTAATGTTTCTTACCATAAATTAAATCATTTACAAAATCATTTACAGTATAATTGCATGTGATGTTAGCCCATTTACAGCTTTTCACCGTAAGGTAACTTGCCGTAAACCAATTGATTTTTGCATTGTATAAATTTTCTGACCTTTTATATTTAAATGGCTATTAGTTTATGTTTGTTTGCATTATATGTTATATTATATTATATTATATTATATTATATTATATTATATTATATTATATTATATTATATACTCTCTGGGACCCTTTTCTACACTTGAGCAGTATCTTCAATTAATTAGTATTGATTTTTTAGCACATTTATTCATAGATGAAAAGGAAACAAGCTAATAAGAGTTGTGACCATTTTTTGAGAGCAGTGAAATGCAGTGGCTCTGGGGTCCTCTCATTAATGCTTGTAAAGATGACGGTTTGCTCATACTGTTGGTGAATTCACGCCTGAGCTTCAGTGATTAGATTCCACCTTACAAAGACTCCAAATTACTTTAGTTAAATGCCTCATCTGAATTTGACATATATACAAATTAGTCATCAAGAAGGTTTTTCTCTGTCAGCAGTTACTGATACTGTGAAATTAATGTAGATAAGTATAGTGACTGTATTCTGTGTCTACTTTTCAGTGTTTGATATTGGCTATATTAAAAAGAAAAGAGAGAGAGCACAAAACGGTGACATTATGCTGAAATACATATGTATCCAATGTGCTACACGGAGTGTCTGGATATGACTGGATTCATGTTGATGTCGTAAATGTATTTTTTCAGTATTGTGGAGCGCTTGTCTTAGTGTTCAACTGATTCTGCAACCAGTTCATTGCTCATGGACTTCACTTTGTTTCTTGGTTTTGATGGTTTCAGTGGAGCGTTATGCTGTCCTGCCTGGGCTGTTCAGATGTCCAACAAATCTCAATCTTTCACAAGACAACCTACATCCTACATCTCCTTTTCATTCTTTTACATTATTTCTAAGCACCGGTGTATCCCGCCTCCTTTTGTGAGATAAATCCCCTCCTCCTCTATGGGAAAAAAAAAAAACTGTTTTGTAGCAGCTCCCTGCATATTATATAGACGGATTAGCATAATTTTACACGGATTTCCTCTGGCTCAACTTCAGATCTGCACACAAATCCGACTAGAAGTGGAGTACTTTCCTTCCACCCTTCTACCTCCCCCTATGACGTCCTGTTTTCTCTCTGTCTGACCTTTCTCTGTCTCTCTGTCTGTCAGACTACCCTATGGTTTTCCTTCCCGGAGACAGTAAGATCTTTCAGAGGTGAGGCTAATGTCACAGTGAAGACAATAGGAGAGGTGTGAATCAATACCAAAGACTGTATTTAAGAAGTGCATATACCTCAACCACTGTGTGATACAGTGCTTAAGATTCAAGAGACTTTGTTCTGAGTCATTTTAAATTTAAAGTAGCTTCAGTCTCATGGTAAAAGCAAGAATAATCCACATACAGCTAGTAATATGGATTTTTGGAGTGAATCTCTACACCAAATACAAACTTGTTACCATGGCACATAAATTTGTTAATCATGCAGAATTATTGAATTACTGTATTATCACAATACTTATTTTGTAAGCGATCTGTCTTGTTTTCCAGTAAAAATGTATTTCTATATATACCTATAAAAAAATTAAAAAAAAGATTCAGATTTGAACAGATTCATTTGATATATTCTGCTATGTCATACACTGTGTAGCAAACATGGTTTGAGAATAAATTCCATTTATAATACTTAAAATTAAAACAAACCAAAAAATATATGGATTCTTACTGGACTTTGTCTTCGGTATGCTCAGTTATTCATGCATTTACACTGCGTTAATATGAGTGTGGCCCATATTATTTTATAAACAATATTAGGTTACACTTTATTTTAGGGTGTACTTGTTACAGTGTAATAATGCAATTAAGTACTGAGTAATATTATAATATTAATGACATGTACTTACTGTATGATTAGGGTTAGGTTTAGTGTTAGTTACATGTATGTATGCATAATTTACAGTCATTACTATAATAAGTATGTGCAATGTGTAACAAGGACACTGTAAAATAAAGTGTTATCCAATATGATTTTATGTCGTCCTATGCTTTAAAAGTTGTCAGTATTAGGTTATGTAATATTATGGCTGTTATGTATATGTAATATTTAGGACAAACTCAACCTTTCGTTTGGACATCCATCAGAAGGTTTGTCGCAGGTAGTTTGCATAAGCATCACTAAAATCATACTAGAAAACAATACAAAGTTACTGTTTAAGAATGGCAGAGTTAAATGACATACCAAAGATGAATATTTCACAGACTGCAAATTCTAGAATGGATCAATTTGGCGATACTGTGCTGTAACATATCTTTTATTTATCTCATATTTCAATATCGCTCTCTAAATCTCTAGCATTTTTTTACTCCTGAGCCTCAGACCAGACCCAGAAGATTCTGTGCTGTCTATTAAATCTGAAGGGCTGGAATTTTGGATCAATACAGATTAAGAAACGAAACATAACACCGTGGCACTGACCGATATTTGTCCTCTCCTGCAGTAGTTCTGATATTATTTGTATTCTATGTAATATCCATAAATCACAGAAATGCATGAATCCTGAAAGAGAGCCAAGGAAAACCCTTCCGACTGCAGCTCCCGTGGGCTTCTATGGGAGATTAGAATGGAAATCTCTTTTATATGAGTCTTTCTCTCTTTGTGGATGTGTGTGCATGCGGTGATTGTGGTTGGCATTTGTTCAGGTTGGGTGAGGAGAGGTGCGGTTAAGATGGCCACCCTTGAGGCAGGCAGGGTGACACTATTACTGGGTGAGATTGTGTTCTATTCTCCTGTGATGGCGTACAGCCCACGGGTCTGTTTTGAGTTTGACCCGAGTCCATGCTGGCGTGAAGGGAAGCAGTGTGAGCTAAAAGGAAGATCAGGTTCTGTCTCTCACACCTACGATTTGGTGTTCATTCAATAACGCACCTCAGTTAATGTCTGAATTCACTTTTTTTAACAGGTGAATCTTGGTACACTGGTCAATACATGTTTAAGGCAGACTTTTTGTACTACTTCAGTATTACAGTGTAATATATAAGAAACTCTGTAACACTTTAGTATAGGGACCAATTCTCACTATTACCTAGTTGCTTATCAGTACATATATTATTAGCATATTGACTGTTTATAAGTACGTATAAAGCACATATTCTGCATGACCATATTCTACATCACTAATCTTACCCAATACATAAACTTAACAACTGCCTTACTAACTAATAATAAGCAGCAAATTAGAAATATATATTGAGGCAAAAGTCGTAGTTAATGGTTTGTTAATGGCGAGAATTGGATCTTAAAATAAAGTGTGACTGAAACAGTTAAAAAGATTTTAGTGAGCTGTTTTTTATTTATTCTTCTTCTTCTCCAGAACTTGGGTTTTACTTTATTTTTGAAGGATACATGTGTGGTGGTGACATAATGAGATATCATGGTGACATTTAACTGCTATTTTGGAGTAGTTTTTGCATCAGGAGTGCACCTATAAAGCTTACTATGAGGTTAGGGGTTGTGGACCAGAGATGCATTGCTTTATCCACAAAGGATAACTATGATCATACTGCCTTAGAATCTGGTCTAAATCGAGGTTTTAAGCTAGAAGAATTTTGTTAGATACTGTTTTGGAACAAGCCTCCACATTGGGAATGCACCTGTGATGGCTAAAAACTGCTGTAGGCAGCTTTGGAACGGAGCCTGCATGTGCTGTTGGTACTCAGTGCCCTGCTGATGGTAATTCTTACAGATCTGTTGGGAATATTAGGATAATTTGAAGTTATTTTATCTGAAAGTGTCACTTATTTTCTATTAATATGCATGTCCCATAATTCTAATTTGAGCTGTACATCTTTCAGCTTTTAAAAGCATTTTAGAAGACTGTCCAACCAAATTGAAATCAGCTTTTGTGATATCACAGTGTCATAATACATGTTTTTAGTGCTGTAAGTGGGTGGTTGTCATAAGTGTGCTTCTCCTCCTTAATCAGGAATAAATGCAAATCCAGAGGTGAGACAAAAATAAAAACAAAATGTAAAAATAGAGTGGATGTACCTCAGTGACTGGACAAGTGCTTATGATATTTTGCACTATAAGTGGATGCAGTTCTTGTCAGTATGCACAATGCATGTTCCAGCATGTGAAAAGATGAAAGGTTCAATGCTGTAAATCCATCTTTCAGAACTCTTTTTTTTATTCTAGTGCATTTTGTCTTTTGTCTGATACAACACATAGTTGTTTCTGTGCAGTTTTTAAGAGTAAGACTAGTAATTTATCTATTCAACAGTAGTTTCATATCAATAGCAATCACACTTTTCTTGATATTTTGAAATAAAAAAGTTTATTGTACTATGATGCACTGTAACTTTCAGAGCTCAAAAGCCCTTCCCATTTCTAAACCAAGAACACTAAACCAAGCTGAAAAAAACAACAATGACCCTGATGTCTAAAACCAATAGACATGATGTCAGAAATCCAAATTAACACAGAAACTTAATTTTTTGCCCCTAATGGCTAATTTACAAATGCAACCGCATTATAAAGGGTGACCAGATGCTCCCATTTTTGGTAGTCTGTCCCTGACACTAGCGTTCCTTAAAATGTTTTGTTTTGTACATTTAAAAATAGTTAAGAAAAAGTGAAATCATGTGTAATTTGGCAATAAAGGCATAGCAGCCTACAGGTTACGCTACAATTGTGCAGTGTTTGATTTGCTATAATAACTTCTAGTCATGTTATCATTTGCATTCTACTAACTGTACATTTGCCATTTACAAACTGGGACTCTCCTTTCGTTCTTTAATTCATAGGTCACATTTGGGACATTTTAGAAATGAACATCTGAACTGTAAATGTCTATAAATGTGTTAATGTGTTATAGTTGGTGTCAGGTGAAAAGATACATTGTTACACAAAATTAGCAATGATATTTGCATTCTTTCCTACATATACGCTTCGTGAATTTGTACCCATAACAACCAGGGTTCAGTGAGATGTTAATAGTCTGCTTGTGTCACCATTGGGATTGAATACGATTTACCTTTCAGCTCCGCTACAGAGGTTTCTCCCAACCAGACGTCTCATTAAAACTGTCACTTCAGATGCAAACTCTCTCGCAACTCCATCCTTTCTGAGAGCCTGACCTCGATTTCTGAATCTGTAGTTCTCACTTTTCCAACTCTGTGAAGCCCAGCGTTTGATCATTTGGGGACTCGTGTCTTGCTGTCTCCTAATCTAATCATATTAAACTTCCAGGTGCCTTTTTGTCCCTCTACGGACCCTGTCCTTCATCTCTTTCGCTCTCTTTAGTGTCACTAATTGAGAAATGGCTGCTGGCATCTCCTAGGCAAGCATACTGAAGGCCTAGAACATTCCATCTTGATTAAGGGACACTGCAGAAGCAAAGGAGATTCACAGTGAGTGCTTTCTTCCTCTTTACTCCTCTTCTTAGAAGCTTTCAATCTTTTGGTTCAATTTTAAATGTAAATAAGTCAAGTGTATAATTATTATTTAATTAGTTAATGTTTTAATTGAATTATATGTGTGTGTGTGTCTGTGTGTGTGTGTGTGTTTTTGTCTGTATATATGTCAACATATATGTATGTATAGGTAAAAATGCTTAAGAAGACACACGCACACATATGTGACCCTGGACCACAAAACCAGTCGTAAGCAGCACGGGTATATTTGTAGCAGGTGACCGTGATTCACCAAGTACAACATGTTCCTGGATCAATTGCTAAGAACTAAATTTGGACAACTTTAAAGGCGATTTTCTCAATTTTTTTTATTTTATTATTTTTTTTTTTTGCACCCTCAGATTCCAGATCTCGGCCAAATATCGTCCTATCATAACAAACCATATATCAATGGGAAGCGTATTCATTCAGCTTTCAGCTGATGTATAAATCTCAATTTCAAAAAATTTACCCTTATGACTGGTTTTGTGGTCCATGGTCATGTGTGTGTGTGTCTACCTACTTAACCATATTTTGGGGACAAATTTGTACCCAAAAGTGAGCTAAACCTGACAAAATCTCCAAAAACCTCCCTTTGGGTAAGTCCTCATTTGTAAAACTGGTATAAAAATAAAGTAAACAAATTTTTTTTTTTGTTTTGTAAGGGGTAGGTTTAGGTGTAGGGTTGGTGTGAAAATACATTATATACATCAGGCGATAGAAAATACAGTTTGTACAGTATAAAAACCATTGCGCCTATGGATTTAGAAAGCTACGTAAACGTGTGTGTGTGTGTGTGTGTGTGTGTGTGTTAATGTTTGATGTATTGCATCCTTCTCCAAATCTTAACCGAGGTTGCACTCTTCAATTGCTAAAATCGATTAGCAAATCTTGGTTACTATTAACTGTTGAAATGTTTCACCCAACTTTTTCCCCTATACTCTGAAGACCACAAAAATGTGCATTATAAATTAAATGTGCTAAACAATACATGAGCTCGGATGTTTTAAAGGACTCCATCTGTCCATTCGAATCATTCCCATTGTCTTTTATATCCCAGCTCGTCTTCATTCTGTCTGCTTCTGCTTTAATAATAACTGTGCTATTCTTTTTCATCCTGCTCTTCTTCATCCCATTCTTCATCTTCCTTCTCTTTGCGCTTCTGTCAAGACTGAATCGGTGAAGAATATGACAGTGCGTGCTGAATTTTGAGTGTTTTTGTAGCATTGTGAGAACTGACTGCCTGCTTTTGTAGAGAAGACCTTTCTAGTGCTTTTAAAAAGTCTTTGTAGAGCCCTTTTGTGGAAGACTAATGCATCCACTCATTTGCATACGTGTTTGTAATTTACCTTGTGTTGTCAACAAACCATTGAAAGTATGTAGTAATTGACACAACATTTTGTGTATCTACTGTACATTATATACAGTATGTGCTGCTGTGTGATCATATTTATGCTAAAAATATCTGAGTTTTGTATATTTAAAGCTTTTTATGTCATCTAATGATCTTGAATAGCACAATTTTGTCCAATGACACACTACTCTGCTAGTAAAATCCTGTCAAAGATGTCTTATCCCACAAATAACACGATCAATGGAGCATTGGTGCAGTATAAACTGAAGAGCACTTGTACGAGTGTGGCCTTGATTGAATATTACTGCAACTGTGTGGATGTTTTTTATTTTTTTTATTTTACTGGGTTGAACATTTCTTTCTTTACTTTCCAGATCCATGTATCCATTAGAAGCAGGAGGTCAGAGTTATAAGTAGGTATGTTCCTTCTTTTATTTCAATGTAATTTAGAGCGTAAGAGCATTGCTACAACACTGTAGTGATTCTTACAGAGTGTCCTTCAAAAGTCACGCATCACTGTGCACCTCACATAGAAGCTCTTAGTATTCAAAGAGAGAGAAAGTATGCCATTGTATGAAGGTGCTAGGTCTATGGAAGTGTCCATGGCATGTAAAGGAATGTACATTACAGGGCAGTAACGACCAAAGGCTTTGAGCAATTTGGATTTCAAGGGCCGAATTATTATGCCTGCTCTCCAACAATCCTGAATATGTGATATGTGACCTTGATTTTACTACGTGTATGTTATACTGTAGATGAGTTCATCTGCATGTACAAAAGAGTGTGAGTGGACATGTTTGCTTTTATTATTCATGTATGTCTTTGGTCTAAGCCTGAAATTTGTTCTTCTCTGTAGACTGTGACTTTCACCAATCTGTATTTGCAAGTATAACTTATTTGAAGCGTAGAGAGGAGCAGGATTATTTGTACTGTACAGTTAAAGTTTACATTTATGCACTTGGCAGACACTTTTATCCAGCGCATTCAAGGTATATATTTAATAATTTCATGTATTCTCTTCATGCATTCAATCAAACCAATGTTGGTGTTGTTAATTCTAGTCTCTACTTTTTTGTCTGTACTGTATGTTAGCAATAATACTATAAAAATGTTGGGGTTTTTAGGCCTCATAATATAGGCCTTATAAAGTTAATATATATATATATATATATATATATATATATATAATTAAAATGTTTCTAGATAAACAAATTGCTATTTGCAAGTACATATTGGATAATAATACTGCAATACAAATGCTATTTTTATTTTTTTTTAATTTGGTGTTTAATAAATTTTTCTTATTGTTATCAATGTTTAAAGCAATATTTTTTTGTGGAACATTATACGTGTCTTTACTGTCACTTTAAAAAAATTTAATTAAACTTTTAAATCGCAGTGTATGTATTTGTTTAATAATATTGATGTTGAGCATAACAATTATCCTTGCTTTACTCTTCTATTATTCAGACTGAATATTTAGTTATTCCGACAGTGTGGGGATGAATGTGGTTAGCTAAAAAGAATGCAAATGCAAACTGAGTCAACGTACAAATGAATTAATGCAGATAATTGCTCACTCAATACCCCATTACATCACTTTTAAGAGTTAACGGTCTGTGTGTTGGTGCTGTTTATGCCTCACAATGATTTCATTATCAGCTGAAGTCTCTGTTTGTCTTCATATTTAACACACACACACACACACACACACACACACACAAACAGAGGCTTCGATAACTGGCCTCGAATCCAGTGATGAGTAAATACGCTAAGCTCTTGAATCAACTCCACTGATAATGACATCTATGCATTATTCATATAGCTGAATCAGCGATCTCTCTCATAGCGTTTCGGCATCCTCCTATCGCCCTCACACATCTACAAACCTGAGAACAAAAGGCTGTGTTTTGTCTCTGACTCTCTTGCAGACTAGTAAGTGTCTCATATGCCTATAAAAACATTTGGTGGAAATCTTGTCAGAAACGGAATGCCAAAAGGGGAATAAGCCATCTAGAGGCATCAGAATGAATGAAAACAGCTGTATTTATGGTACCTTACACGGATCAACTGGGATGGATCTGAAGGGGGCACAAGTTGTCCTGTAAATTCTGAGGTTTATTCTTCAGTGTTTTAAAGTCCATTTTGATGAATCATGCCCTTCAAGAAAGAACAGAGTCATTGGTTAAAAGCACATTTGCATATAATTTGTGATCTGTTTATACTCTAATTGATGGACTCATTCAAAGGGATGATTTGTTAATGAATCAAACCTTACTAGTGTCATTTTCATTATTTTTATGAATGAATGAATGATGCATTTATA
Organism: Sinocyclocheilus rhinocerous; assembly: GCF_001515625.1. Taxonomy (NCBI): domain Eukaryota; kingdom Metazoa; phylum Chordata; class Actinopteri; order Cypriniformes; family Cyprinidae; genus Sinocyclocheilus; species Sinocyclocheilus rhinocerous. Next base: position 333,000 of record NW_015639585.1, on the reverse strand, counting down.
TAGCACTTTATAGTGTATTTTTGTACACCCAAAGCGCTTTACAATCATGTGAGGGGGTCTCTCCTCAACCACCACCACTGTGCAGCATCCACTTGGATGATGCAACGGCAGCCACAGGACAACGGCGCCAGTGCGCTCACCACACACCAGCTACAGGTGGAGAGGAGAGAGAGTGATAGAGCCAATTCAGTGGATGGGGATTATTAGGAGGCCATGATTGACAAAGGCCAGGGGGGCAGTTTTGGCCAGGACACCGGGGTTACACCCCTACTGCCATGGGATTTTTAAATGACCACAGAGAGTCAGGACCTCGGTTTAACGTCTCATCCGAAAGACGGTGCTTTTTGACAGTATAGTGTCCCTGTCACTATACTGGGGCATTAGGACCCACACAGACCACAGGGTGAGCACCCCCTGCTGGCCTCACTAACACCTCTTCCAACAGCAACCTAGTTTTCCCAGGAGGTCTCCCATCCAGGTACTGACCAAGCTCAACCCTGCTTAGCTTCAGTGGGCAACCAGTCTTGGGCTGCGGGGTGACATTAGTACGAAGCATTACTAAAATTAGTAATTTTATGTGCCTTTGTCATTGTATTTTTTGTTTTTATTAACCTTTTTTATCTTAGTTTGTTTTATTAATTTTAGTACTTCACTTTAAACTGCATACATAATTAATAATAATAGGCCTCATACATAATGTATTTATAATTTTTTTATCTCAGCTTTTTCAATTACTGAAAACAGTTTTTAATAATTTTAATTTTATTTAATAATAACAACACTGATGACTAGTGTGTTTCTTACAGACTTTTTTCTTGCTCTTTACAAAAAGTTTTTTAATGCTTTATTGTCAACAAATTATGGAAGCCCGTTTCCGGCACTGAATAAAAAATAAAAAAGGTAATTGCGATTTTATCTCAGAATTCTGAATTTTTTTCTCATAATTGCGTGATACAAACTCGCAATTCTGACTTTTTTTCTCAGAATTGCATGATATAAACTCTTTTGAGACAGAAAGTCGCAATTCTGAGAAATAAAGTCAGAACTGCGAGATATAAACTCACAATTCTGACTTTTTTTCTCAAAAATTGTGAATTGTGAAAAGAATTGTGTGATATAAACTCGCAATTCTGAGAACATATCAGTCTTTACCCCAACCACAACCCCCACCCCCCACCCCCACACACACACATAGACACACAATTGGACTTTAACTCGCAATTGCGAGTTTATATCACGCAATTCTGATTTTATAGCTCGCAATTGCGTGTTATAAAGTCAGAATTGTTAGATATAAACTCGTAATTCTGAGAAAAAAAGTCAGAATTGCGAGAAAAAAAAGTCTGAAGTCTTTATCTCGTAATTGTGACTTTATATCTCGCAATTCTGACTTTATAAGGTCCTTAACCATCTTCAAGAAACGACTAAAAACACATCTGTTCCACCTTTATTTGACCCTCTAACTCTAACACTTTCTATTCTATTTTAATTCTACTTTATCTATATTTATCTTTTATTTTTATTTTTTTATTCTTTATTTAAAAAAACAACAACAAAAAAAAACTAGCTTTCTATTTTTTCTATTTTTTCTATTCTATCTACTTGTTTTGTTCTCAGAATTGCAAGTTTATATCTCACAATTCTGACTTTATAACTCGCAATTGCGTGTTATAAAGTCAGAATTGCGAGATATAAACTCGCAATTCTGAGAAAAAAAGTCAGAATTGTGAGTTTATATCGCAATTCTGACAATTGCGAGTTTATATCTCACAATTCTGTGAAAAAGAGTCAGAATTGTGAGACAAAATGTCACAAATAACCTTTTTTTTTTTTATTCAGTTGCGAAATGAGCTTCCATAACAAATAGCGTGTATAATGCCATATCCCACTGTATAACAGAAACATTTCACATACATCAACAAGACAGAACAAGAAAAAGAAAGAAGAAAAAAGGAGAGAGTGTACATAAGCATCAGTTTACAGACAAACATATACTACACATATGTTACACTTCCATAGGAATGTTACAATGCAGTTTTAATACAGAAAATGTACTTTGTAAGTAAGCACTATGAAGTTGTCACGGGCGGGTGTGCTAGAGATCAGGCAGGACGACAAAGACAATAATATTTAATAACTTCACAACAGGTAATCCAGACAGGGTAATTACACGTAGCACAAGGAGTAGAGTAGACATCAACAATAACCGACAAACTAGAATACAAGAGACAGGAACTGATATAGGGCAGATAACGAGGGGCAGACAGGTGAGCACAATGAGGTGATTAACTAATAATGAGAACAGGAACAACCAAATAAGGACACAGAGGGAGAAACCACAATCAACAGTCCACAGGGGTGTGACAGATCGCCCCCCTCCCGGAAGGCGCGAGTGGATCCGGCGAGATCCTCCACGGGGCAGATGGTGAGTGGCGACCCGTTTCTCGCCAGAGTCCACTCCACGAAGGTGGCAAATTCCTCCCGAGGACCATCTTCGGACGACCGCGCTCTGCACTCGGCGTTCAGACTTGCCTCATACAAAGCGCAGAGCGCATCGTCAGGATAACTGGTGACGTTAGCGACCATCAGGAACAGTCTGGTATGGTCCTCGAGAGTCCTGCCCTCCTGCTCCAGCAGGAGAAGGAGGAATTTGGGGCGAGTGAAGGGATCCATGGGGCAAACAGAACGGAAACAAAAAACTGAGTAAAAACAGAAACAAAACGGAGGGGAAACACGCAATTTAAGCAGTTTTTTCGGTCGGTTATTCTGTCACGGGCGGGTGTGCTAGAGATCAGGCAGGACGACAAAGATGACGAATACAATAATATTTAATAACTTCACAACAGGTAATCCAGACAGGGTAATTACACGTAGCACAAGGAGTAGAGTAGACATCAACAATAACCGACAAACTAGAATACAAGAGACAGGAACTGATTTAGGGCAGATAACGAGGGGCAGACAGGTGAGCACAATGAGGTGATTAACTAATAATGAGAACAGGAACAACCAAATAAGGACACAGAGGGAGAAACCACAATCAACAGTCCACAGGGGTGTGACAGAAGTATTTTATTTATTTGTTTATTTATTTTTTGCTCTTTACAAAAAGTATGATGGTGTTCTTTGAAGTACCCCAGAGTACCATTTACATACCATGGTACATGGTTCTAGTAAATGGTAAAAAAAAAAAAAAACTTCACCTCCACTTTTGTTCTCCTTGGCACATTCATGAGAGAAGTCATTTCTGATTTGTAAACGTATCATTCTTCCGAGTCGTCTCTTGCAAATGAATCGGTAAATTAAAATGTACAAAATCTGAATGATTTGTTCAAAAGTCTAATAGAAAGTAAGTCAGACCGGTTGCTGTCAGACTTTTAAAGTGAACTCTTTATTACTTTAAGAGTGACGTTGCTCTGATTCTAGCTACACTATGGAGTCCTCATCCGAGCTACGAGTTTAAAGCGCTCCGCCGAGAGCTGCCAGCACATAGCGGAAGCGCAAACCATCCCATTCCTTCAAGTGCAGTGCCATTCCATTGTGAAGCTGCGAGTGAGAGCAACATGGAACCTGTCTGTCACCTTGAGCTCCGCTGAAGCGAGCGCAATGAGGAATTTATAATTTCATGCCCATGTGACATCAGAGCTAATATCTCCTCTCATCACTGTCAGGTTCCTCTCAGAACTACACACAGTCCTCCAGGGGTCAGCCTGTGTAATGCTGCGATATTGATTACAGGCTTGTCACTTTGCCAAAGGGGGAACATTTCAAAACCAGGCTTTTCTTAGATCTCTGTCTTCGTGCCTGACTTTCTCTCTCCATGTCTCTGTCGTCTTCTCTCTGACTCTCCTTCTCCCCTCTGAATCTCGTTCTCCCCTTTTGTTACTTTGTCTTTCTTTTCACACACATTCACTCACACAGAGCAGGAAATTACCTGTGTGGAATGTGGATGTTTGGAACGGGTCACCGAGGGCCATGCTGGAGGCACTGACTGTTTCATCCACACTTAGAAGTGGGAAAAATGATCCTTGCTTGCTCTCTCTTTTTCTCTGCACGCAGCTCCTTTACTGTCGTGCTTCGTTTGATAATAGTCACCTCGGTAATGTCTTCACTGGTTTGGTCATGTGCCTCTCGGTGTAAGCCATCTATGACCTAATTAATGTGAGTGTGTGTAAGAGCTTTTTGGACCTGTCAGGGCATCATATCATAACACTATAGACAGTAATGTTTGTAACGGTTTTCTTGAAAGAATAAGGTCCAGATCCTCTTTTTTTCTAGTTGGTCTGACAGAAAGGTGGAAGTTTGCACAAATACAGTATAAAATAGAGCCTGAAAACGTTTTGGTTAGTGAAAGAATTTGCATTTAATGAGGGTTTTAAAGTTTGCAACTCTTTTACCAAATTTTAAGTCATATCTCAGTAGAATTAATTAATTAATTCATTCATTCATCTAGTTGTGGAGTAAATGTTTTATTTAGTTTTTTATTATTATTTCGAAGGTACTAGAATTACTAATTTGGTGTCTTTTTCACACAATAACTTTTTATGCAAGGCGACTTACATTGCATTCAGGTCAAAGTACACAAGGGACACAGTTTAAGCAATGCTACATTATTATTATTATTATTGTTGTTTGTTTAGTTGTATTTATGTGTTTTTCCATAGGGGAAACTGCGGCAACAGGGTTATACTCAAAAGGTAAGACAAGGATAAACTTTTTTTTGTAGTAATAAACTTTAAATGATAAACATGAAAAATAATGTAAAGAAAATATATATATATATAACAAAATCAATGAATATCAATTCAATAGGCTGTCTCTGAATATGACTTTAGTTATATATTACAACGAAAGTCATATATTCAGAGACAGTTTATTGAATTGATATTCATTTGTTGTATGATTTCAATTGCTGAAATGGTCCAGGCCTTTGAGGTGGGCAAAATGTTTTCATAGTAGATTAATTTAATATTAGGTATTAGTTTATCTAACAGTTATTGCAACAACAACAGCAACAAAAAAGGTTTTGTGCCTCTAATGCACTGACACTAAAGTGTACCGTATTCACGGAAGTTGTTAGGCCTTTCATGGAATGTAGCCTTAATGGCCGTAGACGAGACCAGCAAGCAAACATGCCAAGAGACAAGCCACACATGCTAGAGTTATAAACTAAATGTGATCTTAATTAACATTGTCCCTTAATCAATAGTAAGAGCTGTTATTCATTTGTAATCATGGTAGAACATGCAAATGGGTGTAAATCGTCTGTCTTAATGTTCCATATTTTCGAAAGGGTCCTCGCGCAGCCACTCCATTTGTGAATGATAATGTGAACTGCCATGCAGGGACTTGTTTTTGTATCAAAGCTTTTTAAAGAAGATTTGCCGCTCTGCCCGGCTTCCATCCCTGCAGTGGAAGACTAGATAATCTGATCCATCTAAGCACCCTCAACAAGGATTTACATATCTGAGGTCGTCTTTTTCAAGAAAATTGGAATTTGCAATTAGATGAGAGAGCTACACTCTTTTTGTGTGTGCGGCCCACTTCAAAGATTGTTGTTTTTCCGAGTCAAATGATGCATCTCCCTGCGTCTTCCCTTTTCCACAGCCCATATGTGCTCCCAGAGACCATGGAGCCGTGGGAGAAAAATGGATTACAAATGAGAAATTACCGCTGTGGAATGAGAGGAAAACACATTGCTTAAATTTCCTTGTCTTTCAGGTATTGAGCGATTTGTCTCAAATGCGCCGTAGAAATGAAAATATGAAGCTTTTCCCTAACATGAATTTGAATCAGCCCGTGGCTGTGCTATTGACCCTCAATCACAGCTCACAGCTCTTCCGAGATTTGGAGTTATGCTTTCTCTCTGCATATCACCATCTAGTTTCATTTTCCCTCCCTCCCTCTACATTTAGAGAGAGAAAACACTTCATGTGCAAAGAAAGAAAACGCTTTGTTTTATTGACATGGAAAAACATTCTTTGACTATTATTATTTGTTTATGCCATTGCATATCAGGGCCTATTTTCTTTTTGTTGACACTGTGAGACGGGAAAAAAACTAAGGCTAAATTTAGGCTCTGGATGATTGGGCACAGACCGCCATGTCACTCCACTGACCAGACACCGGTTGTCGACGACGCCTCCCCGTATCATATGCATGCCATCTGCAATCCATATTTGCCTAATCAAACAACATTCATATCAGTGCTAATAATCAGCGGCGCTGCAGAGCCTGCCTGGCCGAGATATCATCACACTCATATTCCACTCATACGAAATTCGCTATCTGCGCTCCACAGATTACCGTTACAGAATTACCCTACGCCAATGTTCAAAGCGCTTCTCTCTCTCCTGCCTCCAGCAATTTAAACATTCCCGCCTGCTCCGAGTTGGGAATGAGGAGAGAGGCACAATATAGTTTGATGAAATTTTTATAGTTGTAAAATAGTGTAGGGGGTTCATTTCTGTTACAGTATAACAGGTACAGAAATGTTTGAATTCTGTAACTTTTAAAGGTCTGTTGTAATTTTAAGGAAATATTTCTGTACGTGTGTCTATCTATTTACACTCTTAAAAATAAGAGCAATACCAGACTTTCACAGCAATACCATAGAAGAATAATTTTGGGTTTCCCAAAAAACCTTTCATTGAACAAATCTTATTCTTGTTATTTTAGTATCATTGAGGTACTAAAAAAAGTTGACAACGGCTGAAGCAAAGTAGTGAAATTATTTACAATTCATCTCTAATATATTCACTTAATTGTGATATTGTCAAAAGAAAGCTAGTTGGATTTCCATATGAAAGTAAATTAAGATTAGGGCTGCACGATAAATCGCATGCGATATTTAACGCGTATCTTGTCAGTAAAGCCGGTTCTTTAATCAGCGGTAAATCTCCATCACCTGCGGGCTTTCACATGGAGCAGCATTAACTGTAGTTAATGCTGCTCCATGTGAAAGCCCGCACGTGATGGAGATTTACCGCTGATTACAGAATGGCTTTACTGACAAGATGCACGTTAAATATCGCATGCGATTTATCGTGCAGCCCTAATTAAGATGCGTATGATTTGTATCTGAAAATACTGTTTGAATGACCCATCCGCTCTGGCCTCCCTCTTGCTTCCATCAATGAAAATAATAAGACATTATTGGACTATAGACTACATACTCCTATTGGGGTCTTATTTTATATTATTTTTTTAAATGTATTTGTTTTATAGAATTCTTTATCCTAACTCAGTGGATAGATGGACCAAGCAATTTATCTTTATCCGTTCATCCGTCAAGATATTTAAGTCCTGCATTAGCAGCTAAAAGGTTCTGTGTTCATTCTCCTTTCTTGCATTAGTTGATTAATTCTTTCTTTATCAGCCATAAATAAATATATAAAATGATAAATAAGATAAATTAAGCTACAGTAACCCACTGCTGATGTTTAGAGCAAAGCAGACCAGACAGTACACAAGGACTCTCCATCTTTCTATCTCTCCCTGGTATTATACCATAGTGCAGGGAATATGAATTATGCTTACACTGAGCTGCTACAGTGATTGGTTTATGTATTCTCCTCGTTTGCATTGAGTGAGGCCAAAGTGTCCAAGTAAACTGCGTCGACGATGGATGATCCAATCAACAGCACATGGCACAAAAAGATGATAGACAATAAATTTGATTTAAAAAGGCCTCGTACAACTAGCACAAAATAAGCTACAGCTTCTTTATTATCACAGTCAGTCTTGACACGTTGAAAACATGAACACAGGATTTTTAGTTTGTGTAGTGGCCAAATATGTGGCAGTGAAATGAAAATGAATAGCTTTTGAGCTCGCCTCATTCACTACTAAAGGTATTACTGTCTAATCGAGTACTCACTGACAAGTCCACTACGTTTAAGTAAGTGCTTTTGTAAGAGAAAAGTGACGTTAAAAGTGAGCAGATAAATGCAACTTTAGATGGCATGGTTTTATTTTGCTTTTCTATAGCTGATGTTAGCCAGTCAAGGCCTGTTCACACCAAAAACGATAACTGTAAAAAATAACTATAACTATATTTGCGTCCACACCAGTGCACAATATCATTCTGTTTATTCTAAGGACCCTGCAATTTTGTCGTCTGCCACTTTAGTGCAGGATGGATTCTGATTGGCTGTCAATGTTTTGACCGTTCATCGACTGGGGGGAAAAAAAATGGTGTGAAAGTGATTCCAAAGATATTGTTCCACTTTTATTATACTTGTAGCGAGGGCTCGGCTATTATTTTACATTTAGAACGATTTCTAAAGCTTTATTGTTATTGTATTTAACATGTATTTAACATTTCCTTGGTCTGAATGGAGCTTTACTACTGCATGTTATCATATACAAGAAATCTGTCTTAGAAATACATCCCATCATCTTCTGTACGAAGGGAAAAAAGCCATCTCTGCAAATACGGACACATGCGAGATATATCTTACCATAATCATAATCATTCATTGGGGCTGTTGCAGTCATTATGGTCTTATTAAATTGATTTTCATTGAACACAGTCAATTAATCAAACAGGTCAATTGGACTGAGTCAAATTTTCCACAGATGGCTCATGGTTGGAGCAGCAGTAAAAGCGTGGGCAGACTCGAGGCCTGGGGAACTGCAATCATATGGATAATGTTAAGGGGAAAATGTTCTTGTCTACAGTTAGCAGTACACCTGCACTATGGAATCCGGGGGTGCTTATTCAATTTGTTAGAGAAATGAGAGCAGAATTAATTAGATTTAAAAGCGCAGGCTTGGAATGCTGACCGGATACGATGCGAGTTCACCTTTAATCTCCACTCTTTCAATCTCAGGTGCTGCAGATGTATCTAGATTTAGCTGTGCCACTTTCATCTTTACTCGAATTTCAACAACCTGACATTTTAAAGTATTTTTCGTGTAGGCGGTAGTGAGAACTGCGCAGAGATGATGCAGGGAAGCAATCAAGATCTCATGGCAGCGAAGTAACACAAATGAACAAATCAGTTTACCTCGCTTTGATGGATGAGTCATTTGTCAAGGGGGGGTGTTCAAGAAGCTGCACAAACACTTTTTATTCCAACATCAGAAAACAAACATTTTCCTAATGTTGAACAAATGCTACTTTCCTAGTCCGTGACCTCTTGATAATAGCGGAAAATACCAGCCAAGCATTGTGAGATGATTCCAAATGCATATAGGCGCTCAGAAACCAACTGAGATATCATCAGCGGAGCGGCAAAGCACTTGGGAATGCAGTTATACAGGGAGATTGTGGGGTGATGCACAGAGGCTATAGAGACACAATGAGACTATGGAGATGTAGTCAAACACTGAGACTGTGTAAAAAAAATAAAATAAACAAGGGTTGAGAAAAGCTAAAAAAAAAATAATAAAAAGCGCCAACATGATGCAATAAGATTTGAGTTTTTGATATTTTAATTTGTTCGAACATTACAGCTACAGATTTCTCGAATGTTGAATATATATATATATATATATATATCAGTGGCGTTCCGTGTTCCGTCCATATAAGCTGCGAATGCTCCGCATACCCAGGCCATTTGAGAGAATAAGGTCACAGGATAATTAATATAAACATGATTATAAGTTTATCCCTTGTCATTTGAAATGTAACTTAAAGCTTATTTAGTAATAAGTACGTAAAATGATTTATTTGCCAAACGGCAGTGATTTTCTGTAAATCTGCCAGTTACGGAAGCTTCCGAGCGAGCAGATTCTCCGCAGCTTTCTCACCTCCGCTCTGTCGCTATGACTCTTCAGGATTGTAGCGCGTTCTCATTGGTTTGCTGGCCTGCGGCTGATTTCATGCGCGAGGTAAGCTGTCCGCAAAACGCTCGCCCAAGCGGAAAAATGCTGTCAGATCTCTTGCCGAAAATCACCTCGTGTTTCATGCAAAACTAACACTTGACTTAAAAGTCCACTAAAAACATATCTTCTTGCTTGGTTGGTCGTAGACAACGTATGTTGAAGATATCCGTTATTATCAACATGCCCATGTGGTAAATAAAAAAAAATAAAAAAAGTTTATAAAAACGTGGGCTATATAAAATTTTAATAATAACAAACATAAGAAAAATAAAGAAACATAAATCCTCTGAACATTTTGAACAAGATGTTATTGTTCCCTTTGTTTTGCATATGCTGGTATCACTTACAGTTAAAGTCCTTCTCTGATTGTATTGTTGTTTGCAAGGTTAGCCTACTTGGCAATATTTTTAAGATATTATTTTGGGTAGCCTATTTTGCATGGTCTGTTACTGGAGTAGTGTCACCCGGGTGGGAGTTTTAACTCCTATTCACTGGGAATAAAAAAATCATTTAGCTGATGCAGAGAGACATACAGACCGGGGGAATCCCCCTATCTCCCCTCCCTCTGATTAGGTATCATAATGTAACTACGTGTAACATTATTTGCCGGTTTTACTTGGAAAACCAGCTATATTTTTCTTGCATT
>NW_015639585.1:320547-322059 GCF_001515625.1 Sinocyclocheilus rhinocerous | reverse complement strand
AAACCCCCCCCCCCCCATCTCCCCACCCTCTAAATATCAAGTATCATACCGTAACGACGTGTAAATGTTTTTTGGCGGTTTTTACTTTGAAAACCAGCTATATTTTTCTAGCAATCGAATATGGATAAACCTGAAATTATAGAAGATGGATTGGAGATTAATTTAATTTACTAATAAGGTAGGACATGTGCATACTTTTAAATCAACACCTGCTATGGTATATATATATATATATATACAGTATATAGAGAGAGAGAGAGAGAGAGATACTGTACATGCACACACACACACTCTTTATTAAATTCCGATCCATTGCCACAGGTGTATAAATTCAAACACCGAACCATGCAGTCTGCATTTACAAACATTTGTGGGGAAAAAATGGTATTTCTAAAGAGCTCTGTGAATTCAAGAATGGTACTGTGATAGGATGCTGCCTTTGTAACAAGTCAGTTCAGGAAATTTCCCTGCTAGATATTCCACAGTCAACTGTAAGTAGTATTATTGGAAAGTGGAAATGTTTAGGAGCAGCAACAACTCAACCATGAATCGTAAGACCCTTCACTTGTTCCAAACCTCCTTCACTTGTTCCAAAGTTTTTCTTCTTCTGTTTATCACAAAAGAAGATATTTTGAAGAATGCTGGTAACCAAACAGTTGACGGTAGCCATTGACTTTCATATAGATATGTTTTCATTTGTGTGTGACTGTAAATGTGAACGAATGAGGAATTATGTTTGTGTGTGTATTTTATTATCTGGTATTATGCATTTGTGATGAGAGTGTGTGTGTTTGTGCATGTGTTGTCTTTCAAATGTCACTGAGCTAAATTTAGGTGACAGGCCACACACACTCAGATCAAGTATGTGTATTTTTTAAATATTTTTCTATGGAAGTTTTATTTTTTAACTCTTTGTTTACCAACAGTGGGGGTGTTCGATGGGGAAATTCATACATGTCTGAAGCACATTGAAGGTGAGTAAAGGATGACATTTAACATTTTTGGGTGAACTATCCCTTTAAAGGGTTAGTTCACCCAAAAATGAAAATTCTGTCATTAATCACTCACCCTCGTGTTGTTCGAAACCCATAAGACTTCTTCGGAACACAATTTAATATATTTTTTGATGAAATATGAGGGCTCTCTGACCCTCCCATAGACAGCAAGGTAACTACCACGTTCAAGGTCCAGAAAAGTACCAAGATGATCGACAAAATAGTAGTTCGTGTGACATCAGTGGTTCAGCTGTAAAGTTACAAGTCCACAAGTGACGCAGTAGAGATGAAAATGTGGAATAAAGTCGTTATTTTTGTTTTCTTTGCCCAAAAAAATATTCTCGTAGCTTCGTAACTTTACAGTTGAACCACTGATGTCACACGGACTACTTTGTCGATCATCAGAGCCCTCAGATTTAATCAAAAATAGCTTAAATTGTGTTCCGAAGATGAACGAAGGTCTTATGGGTTTGGAATAAAACACGAGGGTGAATAATTAATGACAGAATTTTCAGAA
>NW_015639585.1:313137-319448 GCF_001515625.1 Sinocyclocheilus rhinocerous | reverse complement strand
GTAAGGTTAGAAGGAGAGTGTATTGCACCTCAGGCTTGCCCTGTCTCATAGTGAGCTGCTGATAGCTTGGAAGTGACAGCTATCCTCTTATCGATGTTTACAGGGATTACAGTCTGTGCATGTTCAGTGAGGTTATGTGTGTACTCAGGCTCTGTGGTTTGTTCAGCACTTATACATTGAATTAATATGTGCGTGTGTGTGTGACTGTGTGAGAGCATGTTTGGTTTTTGGGTCATTAGATATGTTAGGTTAAAAATAAGGCCATGCGTATTTGAACAGGATTAGGTCTGTTGGTCTATTATGCCTTCCTGTCAGAGTTTTCATTTGTGTGTGACTGTAAATGTAAACAAATGAAGATTTATGTTTGTGTGTGTGTGTGTTTTTGTATTATCTGGTATTACGCATTTGTGATGAGAGTGTGTGCGTTTGTGCATGTGTGGACTTTCACACATGTCACCAAGCTAAATTTAGGTGACAGGCCACACACACTCAGATCAGGTGTGAGGAGGGCCGCCAACCTGATTACAGCGCATCACAGGAAGTTGTCAAGATGGCCCCCTAGCAACACCTCGATGGCAACAACAGCCACAGACATGCACACGAACAAGAAAGGTCAAACTTTCACCTCTCTCTTTCACACTCTCTTTTGCTTTGTCTTATTCTCTCACACTGACACACACACACCACCGTGACCAAAATCTATCACAAAACATCAGACCGCTCTACCGAGTTGGGTGGGACAGGATAGTCGTGATTGGCTAATACTTTCTGGTGGTGAATACTTTCAGAAAGGCGATGAATTTAGAGGTGCAACCTCTTGGAGAGAGTTTTAACATGCTGAGAATGTAAAACACCAGCAATAGCACAGTAAACTCTCTCAGAGAAGTTGCCTCTCTAAATTCATCTCTGTCAAAACACCAGCGCTACAGTCATCAAAGTGACATTTGCTAACAAAAGCCTTTTCTACACAGAGGTTCCGGAAAATTTGCGGAAGAGTTTGTTCAGTCACACTTCCAGAAAAGACAAATCTGACATTATAGTGTGATGTTTTATGTAGACACGTATGCGTGTAATGTGTCTTCTCATAAAGAGTCGCATCATGTGTGGTACCGCTATGTCAGGTAACTTATAGGATCTGTTTCTTTCACAATACATGACTGTTTTTGGTATCATGAAGTTGTTGTGGTTAGCACATTACAAGATTGGCAACTGGGGGTCACATATTTCACTAGGAAGAATTAGAATTGGGCGATACGCCAAAAAATTAAAATCACTTTTTTTTTTCCCCCCAGAACATTTGACCGATTGTCGATTTTTAACTATTCAACTTGAAAATGTAACTACAACATGATTCAAGTAACTTTTTCTTTATTAACCCTCTAGTTAAAGAAAATTTGGTAACACTTTCTATGAAGTCCATATTTATAACACATTATAAGGGTATTCTTGAGGCATTATAATGAATGCATAATGCATTATAAAAGACCTTATAATATGTTATATCATCTTATAAATAATCATAACAACAATTATAATACATTATAATGCTTACGCATTTGTGGTTATAAGTTTTAAGATTATGATTATTTATAACACACAATGAACACCATATAAAATCTATTTTTACATTTATAATGGACTATATATCTTGACATTGTTTATTTAAGATCTGCACAGTATCTTATTAAATCCTGTAAGTGGTTAGGTGTGGAGTGTTATTTGAGTGTTCCCTGTGAGGCTAATATTAATTTTGATGTGAGCTAGTTAATAATTTCAACTGAAAAAAAAAATGCAATGTTTATATGTTATGTAATATTTTATTTCCATGGCCCCCCTATAAGCAACTTTGCAACTACATGTCAACTAATTCTCAGTATTAGTAGGCTTAGGTTAAGGTTAGAGTTGGTAGAATGTTTACGTACTTGCAAAGTTACTTATAGTCAGTTTGTCTGTTGGGGAACTGTCAAAATAATCAAACTGATATTACATTAAAAATAGTTCAAAGCAAATATGTCTTATTACACATTCATCTGATCTGATATCTGATCTTATGGCTGTTTGAGAAAAAAATATTATTATTATTAATATTACTATACTTATAAGTGGTCTTCGATGGCTTTAAGTAAAGTAGCATAAGAAAGATGGCAAGATATGAGACTTATAATACATTATAATTATGAGAAATACAATCCATTGTAACTTAAGTGGATGCAACGTTCACTGTGTGTTATAAATCATCATACTCTTAAAAGCTATAACCACAAATAAGTAAATATTATAAAACATTAAAACTGTTCTTATGAATATTCATAAGATGATATAACATATTATAAGGGTTTTTATAATACATTATGCATTCATTATAATGCCTTAAGAATACCCTTATAATGTATTATAAATATGGGCTTCATAGAAAGTGTTACCGAAAATTCTATTTCACGTGCACTACACATAAAGTTGTCAACATGATGTAAATGTTAAACAAATCACTTGTTAAATGTCTTTGCAGAAAAGATGCATGAACTACAACTACATGTTGTACAAACTTGTCTTACACATATTAGGCCTATATGGTCCAAAATAATATGAGGAAAATGCTTCAAAAAATTCTCAAAAGTCAAGGTAATTCAAATTCAAAATGACTGAAGGTATAACACCAGTAGACTATAAATGTTTATTATTAACTATAAATGTTCGGTAAAAACAATGAACAGCAGCTTTCAGCATGTCACCATGATACAAACATGAAATATCAGACAGACATTAGTTCTTTACAGGTTTCATTAGAATGTGCTGCTTTTCCATTGTTTTTTCTATGTTTGACTGTTGCGCTTGTGTCTCTTGTAGCGTCTCATGAATGACACCGCATTAAACGCGGTGCTCAAGTTAAAATAGGTTTACCTCCCATCTTCTTGCATTTTTTTCATTCTTGCATCTTTATCAAACAAACATTCATTCTGTGAGAATGGCACCTAGCGATATGATCGCGTCACACGTGAGCGGTTAATCATGTGCGCCGACATGCATTCGGATCGTTCTTTTATCTTTACTGTTATCATTGGCATATTGTCGAAGTGTCTAATTCTAACATTTGGTAATATTTCTATTCAAAATTTTGTGATTTCTCGATTTCGAATAAAATAAAATTAGTGGCAAAACATTAAATTCGAATTAATCGATAAAATCTGAAAAATCGCCCAGTCCTAGGAAGAATCTTGCAACCACACATGCTGCTAAATTCTACTGTACAGAATATAAATAGCCATCCTTTTCATTATAATTGCTGTTAGATTTTAAATCGCCTTTTGGATTCAGTCTGCAATGTTATAATTGTCATGTTTTTAATGCCTTGGAACACAAGCGTTGTGCTTTTAATGTTGAAAGTTGAAAGCTGCGTCTAGAAGGAACAGTCTGTATGAAGCATGTCTGGTAGACTTTAATTATACAGGGCTTTCTTTGCAACTGACTAGTCACTTGGATTAACCATATATTAGAGAGGTATGTTTCAATCAGCTCTGCTAAATTGCTCACAAATCTTATGTATCAATTTTGGATTTGTGTTACTAAACATAGTTAAGTTTACTTTAATATAATGTATAATATAATATTTAATATAGGTCAGTAATTGATGTTGGGTGCACTTTAGATAATGTTTAATTGACGTTTGGTTTTAACATGGCCAGCTACGTCTGATAATGTCTTTTATGTTTTAATGCAGAAAGAGAAAGAACAACTGGAAGCCAGCAATAAATATACACTCAACTATTTCATTCTGTGAGAGATGTATTTTATTCAACATAACACAATGCCGAAGTAAACCCTCTACACGAAGGTTCTTTATCAAAGTTTACGATTATTTCACATTGTCATTTCCAAAGGTAAACTATACTCTGAGTAAATTACAAAGTGAGAATAAACACGTAGCTAATTGTGCGACAGAGGCTGCTTAAAGAGGCAACATTTAGAGAAAACCTAGATTATACTGTACAGAAGCACTTCAATATGAATATTTTCACTTGAGTATGCATATTTAACTTGGCAACAGAGCATATTAGTCCTCATAAATTTTCTATTCAAACATAATTTCTCTATGTCCTAACTCCCGCATGCTCTCTCTCGTCCCCTCCCTTTCTGTCTATTGAAATTAGTGTTTTGACCCCCATGTTGCAATTTTAAATTAAAAATCTATACTCCATCTCGGTTTGGAGGGCTCTTTTGTCAACAGAGAGGCTCTGGGTTGTAATTGGCTCCTGTTCTGTTTGTGATGCACTGGTAACCTATGAACTTTCCCTGCTGATTGACTGCTCAAGGTGAATTTCAAGGTAGATCTTATCTGAGCCGCTTCATTTGTATTGAAGTAGGGAGAACTCAGCCGTAGGGTCAAGGATTGAGGATGATTCTTTAGATGAAATGATAAAATGATGCCTTTAATTATTTTGCTTCCATAATCACTAATGTGTAATTGAATA
This sequence comes from Sinocyclocheilus rhinocerous, assembly GCF_001515625.1. Lineage (NCBI taxonomy): Eukaryota > Metazoa > Chordata > Actinopteri > Cypriniformes > Cyprinidae > Sinocyclocheilus > Sinocyclocheilus rhinocerous. The sequence goes on along the minus strand of NW_015639585.1, from coordinate 314,979 downwards.
TGAAGTTAAATAAAGAGGTAGGCACTACTGATACGCAATTAGTGCATGACGCCGTCAAGCTATTTTCAGAAAATGTGACACTAAAAGTGAGGTCTTCCTGTAAAATTAATTACACAGCCGTTCGCGAAAATTAACTTACCTTGAAATGACATGGCTCCCTTTCAAATTGGGTCACGAAAGTTGCTTTCATATATAACTATGGTGGTCTCCTGTCTGCACCCTTTCTTTCTTTGTTTTAGTGATTATTAACTTCCTCTTCAAGAGAGTTAATTTAAGAGAGCCTGCTATATTAGATACAAGGATCTAAGCAGATTTTTCCAATAGATTAATTATTTTTAAGCTAATAATACAACTGAGAGTCAAGTGAGAGGCACACTTAAAACTGTGGCATTACAAAATCAAATTAAATAATAAAATAAATATTAGGGCAAGAGTAGTGGTAGAATATATATTTTCAGCATTCAATTAAGCTCTATTCAGTGTGTAAGTGCAGTGTATGCTAACACCACTGTGATTTACTGTAGTACGGTGTGAAGTAACTAGGGTTGGCATCAATTTTGTATGATGCAGTATCATCCTGCAATCTACATCCTGTAATTTAGCATCTTACAACCAAATAGCTAAGAATGCTGCAGTATTTATTGCATTCGACTTGCATATGTCATGCATATGTCAGTCTTAAAAAAATCCCAGATCTGTTCTCCACATTTGTTTGTGAATGGTAAAATGTAAAGACCATTATAAAAATATGGTGCACATTTGACAAGAGATATTTTTCTGTTTCTAAAATAGCCAGCAAGAGACTGAGTCTTTTTACCTTGAAATATTTTTGTACGGTTCCAGTCTCTAGTGTTATCATTCGGCTAAGGAGAAATGAAGCCAATATGTGTAACTGTGGGTGGCACATTAGCATGAAATTAAAATATTTTAAAATCTTTAAAATGTTCAGATACAGTGAAGTTGTATGTCAGTAAGCCAAAATCAAAACCTTACATATTGTTTTCACTCAATGCAGTCAAGCAGTTGCTATCATTTATATTCACAAACATAACATCTTGATATATATATATATATATATATATATATATAAGTTTATATATGTGTTATATGTATATCATAATAAAATAAGTAACTTAATGATTTCATTATGGTTTTTAATTATGGTGTGCAAGTTACATACCCCTTGCAGAATGTGCAAAATGTTAATAATTGAAACATAATAAGAGGGATTACGAAAATTGCATGTTCTTTTTTTATTTAGTACTGTCCTGAATAAGCTATTTTTGAACCCTTTCCAACATTGACTGTATGATTTTGAAATCCATCTTTTAACACTGAGGTCAATTGAGGGACTCATGCATATTACAAAAGGTGAAAACGTACTGATACTCAAGAAGGCCACGCAATGCATTAAAGGGGTTACAGATGTTTACATATACTCCACAAGACAAAATAATAACTGAATTTATAAAAATGACCCCCATTCAAAGGTTTACATACCCTTGAATCTTAATACTACGTGTAATTTCCTGGATGATCCACGACTGTTTTTATATGAGCAGTTCTGCATATTTGAACCCTTTCCAACATTGACTGTATGATTTTGAAATCCATCTTTTAACACTGAGGTCAATTGAGGGACTCATGCATATTACAAAAGGTGAAACTGATTTCTAGTCGTGTCCTCTTTTGGAAGGCCAAACAAAGTAACGTCAGTTTCGCTTTCACAACGAAACACAGCGTCACACACGGCGGGCTTGAGTCAGCGGAGGCCGGCGGCGGCCGGCGGATTCGACGAAGGAGCTTGCGGCAACCGCATGTGACGACCCCGGGCTGGACTTC
>NW_015639585.1:294989-313069 GCF_001515625.1 Sinocyclocheilus rhinocerous | reverse complement strand
CCTCTTTTGGAAGGCCAAACAAAGTAGTTTCCCTTTCACAACGAAACACACAGCGTATTCACGACATGGCGGCAGCAACGTTACTACAGCGAGAATAAAAGTTACGCCGGCTTTCTTTGCGTGAACATTTGGGCGGCGTTTAAATTGGATGATCAGGGTAAATTGTACTTATTTTGTCTTCTTATTTTATGTAGCTTCTGAAGTCCAGTACTAAATGAAAAAATATGATTGTCAAACAAAATAAGAAAAATGTACACATCATCCTGTTCAAAAGTTTACATCCCCGGCTCTTAATGCATTGTGTTGCCTTCTTGAGCATCAGTAAATGTTTCCACCTGTAATAGCTGTGTATGAGTCCCTCAATTGCTCTCAGTGTGAAAAGATAGAGTTCAAAATCATAGTCACTTTTGGAAAGGCTTCAAATATGCAGAAGATGCTGGAAAACCAAAGAATGTGCAGGAGCTGGAGGATTTTTCTGAAGAACAGCAGGCAGTTGAACTGCTCAGGACAAACAAGGGACTCATGAACAACTATCACAAAATATAAAAATAGTCGTGGATCATCAAGGAAATATATATATATATAATAGGAATAAGGAATATATATAATATCTCAAGTGTGTAGTGCAAATCCTGAAATTTGGTAAACATTTAGTGTAATTTTCGACATTTAGGTCACTATGTTCATTTCAACATTTAGGTCACAAAATCATCTCCATATGGTTTTTCTAATGTAGTAAACTTGCTCTGTAGCTCACCTGGTACTGCACTGAACTTGATGTAGAGCACTCAAGTGTAAGTCCCATGAAACACAAGTCATGATAAAAGAGCTCAAAGATTTATAGAAGCAAGCTAAAATGCTTCAGCAAATGCATTTTTACCTAATGTTTGCTTTTGTTAACACTTTTGGTTAGGTTTAAGGTAGCGGTTTAGTGTCGGTGGTATAACGTTTTACCGCAACACACTGGAAATGTATTTCAATCGCACAACAATAAAAGGTTTCCAGATTCACATTCATCTGTTTTGGATAAAAGTGAATGTGCGTTTAGTGCAACTCACTTGACATTTCATTTTGAAAGTGTTGCGAAATGTGCAACAAGCAACAAAATGTCATTTTCCAGAAATGTCACCGCAGGTAAATTTTTCCAATGAACCTGGGATAGTGAGAACACTTTGTTCTTAAGAATACTGTGTTAAAGTATATGTCAGTGGTATTAAACACCACCAGAACAGACAATAGTGGAAAGGAAGCATCAAGTTTGACGTGTACGGGATCGGCGGTATTGTACGTAGCTTAGCCCAGTTTCTAGAGGTTAAACTGAGGCAGAGAGGTCGTATTACCCCGTCAACGCTTTACGCATCGCCAAATGCTTTAGATGCTGTCAGAAACACTTCGGTGTTACGCCAGGCTACAGTATGCAAAGCATGTGTCAAAGAGAAAGAATGAGTGTCAGTGCATTTGTGTAAAACCCCAGGAAAGGGTATTGGCAATGAACGTTAACGCAAGGCAGAACCGTGCCAGCCTATGAGTAAAAAGCTTTTCAAGAATAACAGAAATGGGAAAAATGCCACGTGTATGGATAGAGCGAGGATGGGTTTGCTTTTTGTCAAAGTTCACCTTCAGCTTACCTTTAAGCTATTATCACAGATGGAAGTCACAGTTTAAGAAGTCAGATCGGTGTGTGTGGTGTCCGTGTGTGTCCTCAGGGTGGAAGAGGATAAAACTCCACTGTGAGATCTGTTCCACCACGGCATAGTCAACGATACCCGTAACACTTGACTGAACTTAATCTCAAGTGTGCGTCTTTTGTGTGCTTCTGTGCTTGACTGATCACCATCTCTGAGTCGCATTAGTGCCGTCTGATCTCCGGCAAGCATCTTGTCTCAGCTTGAGGGCTAGGACCTCCTCTCTGTCACCATCTGTAGTGTTCCGCCGACGCATTAAAGGTGTGTTTGCGTGAGTGTTGCGGGCGGCGGCCTCCTCTCTGTACCGCCATCTGTGCTGGTACGCTAACAGAACTAAAGGTGATGTTACAATACGCTAAGCTACGGTGCTTGGCTACTAGCAGCCTCACTGGGTTTTACTTCTGTTTTAATATTTGTTTGTGTTAATAAACCTGTGTTAAGGTAGATTGAAGATGACATGCTGTATGTGACTCAAGGAGGCCTTGAGAAAGTGTTCCGTTAACATTATGGTCGAGTGTTTGTTGTTATTATTTATATACGTTCATTCATCCATCCATCCAATCATTCATTCTCCAAACCGCTTATGCTCTGTAGGGCTGTGGGGATACCGAAGCTGGTTTTTATTAATATTTTGAATTGGCTTTTGTCTTTATATTTTCAATTTGATTTTAATTCCATTTTGTGTTTTTGTTGAAATATTAGTATTTTGTTTTTCTGTTTTAGTTTCTGTTTTTCCAGTTAGTAATTTTAGTGCTTCAACTTGAAATTATTTCAGTTAGTTGCCAAAGCAGCATATCTACACTCTAATTACATAAAATAGGGCCCAATGTACTGTGTTAATATGAAGGAATTTTCTGTATTTATTTCAGTATTTATTTATTTTGAGTTATGCATTTCATTGTGTTGTTGTTTTAGGGTTATAATATCCATACACCTAATGAAAAATGTCTTGGCAGAAAGTGACCAGTACATTTTCTGTTTTCTGTAATTCTTGTTCAGTTTAAGTTTTTCATCTAATATTTATATTTTATTTTATTTCAGCTTTATTTAAATATATATAAAAAAAGTTTTAGTTAATAATAATCTTTTTAACACTATGCACTATATATAATTGCCATATCAGTTATCAGCTGATATCAGAAATATTTTAATGTATATTATTACCTTTGTTGTCATCTAATCTTTAAAATCACTAATATTTTAATAACACCGTTAAATGTAATCTTTAGCAAATCGTAAAATGAATGTGTGTTTTACTGTAATGTAATTTGATGCCTTTGAAATTCACAGAATTTAGTTTAATTTATTTAGACAAAATACCATATAAATTAAATATGCCTTTTATTGGTTATTGGCCAGTAAATAATTAGCAGCTCATTGGTATTAGACTAAATTGTGACCATGGACCACAAAACCAGTCACAAGGGTCTTTTTTTTTTCTTTTTCTTTTTTAATATTATCTGAAAGCTGAATAAATAAGCTTTCCATTGATGTATGTTTGTTAGGATAGGACAATATTTGGCCGAGATACAACTATTTTAAAATCTGGAATCTGAGGGTGCAAAAAAATCAAAATATTGAGAAAATCACCTTTAAAGTTGTCCAAATGAAGTTCTTAGCAATGCATATTACTAATCAAAAATTAAGTTTTGATATATTTATGGTAGGAAATTTACAAAATATCTTCATGAAACATGATCTTTTCATAATATGCTAATGATTTTTGGCATAAAAGAAAAATAGATAATTCTGACCCATACAATGTATTACTGGCTATTGCTACAAATATACCAGTGTGACTTATGACTGGTTTTGTGGTCTAGGGTCACAATTTTTTTTAGCTGCACGTGCCGTATTACTAAAAACTCTTCACCAGAATAATGACATCATGCCAACACTGACTGGTGGAACCACAAGAAAGCACAAATAATTGAACAAAATATTAGTGACAGCTTTGTTCAAAAGCATTTGATTTAGTCAGTATACATTAATGCATTGCTAACCAGCTAAATCTTGACCCCAGGCCCAGACACAATAAAAAATCCAGTGACGCCCTGGAGTAGCAGGTTTCAAACATTAGTGAAGAAGACTGAGCACTTCTGTAGCAAGCCTAATTATCATTAGTCTAAACATACAGTTGTAGTGAGCACACATGATTTGGTCCTCTGTGTTTAAAGAAAGAAAATATCCCTCTCTGTACAGTGATTAGCCTGAAATCAAAGAGAACACAATCTTTAAAGGGCCATGTGTGTCTGTGTGTATTTGTTCAATAAAACACCCGGTGACTTTCATGTTTAATTCCCTCTGTAAACAGTTGTTAATGAGACATTTAATAGTTCTCTGATTATTATGCTTGTTCTGACCTATCAGTCAATAATGTGGAAATCAAACAGTTTTCTCATAAAGAAGCCCAACAGTAGGGGTCCGGAAGTAAAAATCCCATTTGCTTGCTTTATAGAGAAATTGATTTTTAGCAATAATTTGCAAACCTTTAAGCTGTGAAGTTGTTAAATGATGGTATGAGCTTCTGTATAAGCCATACTGAAAGTCACTGTGATTTCTACATCATTTTAACACAATTTAGTGTACCCTTACATGACTAGTCATTTGTTAGTCTACGCAAATGTTTAGTTATACTTTTTGAATGCATTTGACCTTTTTAATGCATCAGGCATTACAAACCTTGTATAGCTTGGCATCCTGGAAGGACTCAACCCAGGCAGACCAAACTGACACCAGATTCTAGGCCGCTGACAAATAGACAAAAAAAAAAAATTATTCTGTTGCATTCTGTTTTCTCAGCCCACTATATTGTGTCCGTTAGACAATATTACAATGAACATGTCACAGTGTACCCACGTATGCAATCACATACGAATATTTGTTAAAAATCCCATAAACGTCTGATACACAACAGCTTAATAATGTAATGACAAAGAGCATTATTCGTAATCCGCATACAATAAACATCAAAAGCTCTTTAGCTTTTTTGTTTTAGAGACATAGCTTTGAGGTCTTAGTGGCCATTTGTTTGAGCGTGTCAATATTTAACATTCACAATCTCATTTGTATCACAATTAAAAGAGACAGGTTAAGCAGACTGCACCTGGGTAAAAACATGCCTCCAGGTTAACACATGCTGAAATGTATTTTCACGCTCCAATATTCTCAGTGTGTGTGTTTCTGCACCATGGGTTGGGTTGTTATTGTGCTTTTGTGCCAATGCTATTGTCTGCTGTTGTGTTTAGTGTTCTTTTTAGGGATGACAATATGAATTAAAAATGAATAAACTAAAGTAAATTTACATTAAGATTATTATTATTATTGTTATTGTTTTTAATAGTAGTAATATTCTTGTTGTAAGATATGTCTTCATTACTATAATAATAATAATAATAATAATAATAATAATAATTATTATTATTATTATTATTATTATTATTATAGTAATAATTAAAATAAAATGAAGACATTTATCTTCAGTATTCTTATCTCTTTAGTATTGCTTCTTAATTATAATATCATTATTAATAATAACTATTATTGTTGCTATTATAGTAATAATGATATTAGATTTAAGAAGCAATACTAATACTACTAGTAGTAGTAGTAGTAGTAGTAGTAATAATAATAATAACAATAATAACAACAACAATAATAACATTATTATTATTATTAAAATAAAAAATGAAGACATTTATCTTCAGTATTCTTATCTCTTTAGTATTGTTGCTTAATATGAATATTATTAAATATAACAGTTATTATTATTAGCAGTAGTAGTAGTATTAAGAAACAATGCTGTAAGATAAGAATACTGGTTAATTATAATTTTTCTTATTCTCTATAGTAATGATAAAGACAGTTTATCACCAATATTATTTCTAAACTCTTTAACAGTTGAGATGATAACTACAAACAAAGTGGTGTGTGTGTGTGTGTGTGTGTGTGTGTTTGTTCAGCTTCTCAAAACAATGAGGCACTAGCTCTACATGTGAACATCCAATTTTTTTGCACATCTCGATTGCAAATTATTGTTATGAAGCACAGGTACATTACAACAATTAATTAAGTGAGCTAGGAGCATAGCATTATTAGCCAGTATGATTTGAATAACAATATGGCTCACATACACAGATACTCACTGTACAATAGGAGCAAGTGTACTCCAGGACCAGATGCTCTTGTGTCAGGCTAATTACTGCAGCTTGTTTTTGGGCCAAACACCCATCTGTCAATCAAACACACACTCAGGGCAAAAATGCATCATTACAGACTCCTCACCAACACACACATGCTTCAAGCAAACTGTTTTTATTAAAGCCCAAGTGTGAAGTAATGTGAGCAGGAGTACAGCAGAGTGGCCTGCTGAAAGATGACTAGTGCTAAGAGTACATGATCACATATTTGCGACTATATCTCAGCACCGCTGAATATCTGCTGACTGGGGATTTACAAAGTGACAGTGGTTTTGCCAAGTAGAAAGTGTTCCTAAATCAACATTCCTGTCAAAAAAAATCATAGTTCTAACCATAAGCAATATTGGATATTATTGACGTAGATTTATTTTTGTTGATTAAATCTTGTTGAGGCCTTAACCCCAGACTTATACATCCTTAAAATCTACTTGGTTGATAGAAATGTTGTTCCAGCACCAATAAGAATTTTGATAAATCCTTGCTGTTTGTCTTGAATTAATTCTGTGTTTAGCTTATATTATGCTAATATGCTAATTAAATGAAGTCTGAATCTTTGAAAGATGTTCAAGATTGCTTTGGCAGCGAGTAGCAAGTAAGCAATATATCTTAGAGCACAACATCATTTTTAATTTTTTTCAAAGTTAAAGTCACCATGAAATCAAAATTGTCAGTTCCTTTTTTTTTTTCTTAAATTCATTTTTCCTTGTAATCTTTAATCTTTAATATTTTTGTGTTGCATATTTGTAAGTTGTCTCTGGCAACCAATATTGCCAGCTTTTTCATTCATATAACTCTTGTGTTCTGTGTTCTGTTACATGATAAAATCATATCAGCAACCTTATTTACTGTATGTATTTATTCATTTATTTAATAAACTTGTACTAGGCTGGCATCGTTGACCAAAGGGTCAGCTCGTTTTATTTATGTATTTATTTATTTGTTTGTTTGTTACTTTTTGTTATTATTTATTTTAGTTCATAAAAGCATGTTCTAAGATTTCTTTGCTATTCCTCTGCAATGCAAGAAAGAACATATTCTGTGTGAAAGGCCCCCTATAGTGTGAAGTTCATTGCCAAAAATAGTGTGCACCAGGATTTATGCCGATGGTGAAAAATCTGGCTTTTTTTTTTTATCCATATGTTATATATTCATATAATGATATATATATATATATATATATTAGTGTTGGGCAATGATTACAATTTTTAATCGTGATTAATCGCATGATTTTCTGTGATTAATCGCATTATGCACACAATTCAATATTGAATTCAAAAGTAGTGTATTCAATTTATTAAAATATGTCTTGTAAATCTCAACTTATAGCATTAATGTAATCAAATTAAATATAAAACCAAAGCTATTTGCCACTGCCAGGGCATTAACATTTTTATAGAAAATATTTTATAGTTTGTTTTATTAGTTTTTATAGTTATGCTCAGAGTCCAGAGCCTCGATCATAACATTATAACAGGCACCTTCCGAGTAGAGACCTGCACAATCGCGGGACCCAACGCAACAGAGTGCGGCGTGAGACACTTGATGGGCGAGTGCGAGTGCGGGTGCGGGCGCGGGCGGGTAGAGACTTGTGTGTGCGGGATGCGGGAGAATAAGGGTGTACTCACACTAGGCTTCTCTGTTGTCTTCACATATCTGAAACTTCCTATTTCCCACTTATGAAGTCGTGATTACGATCACATTGCATTCTTTTCTGTTAAAAAACATCAGTGAACAGTGGTTTGTGAATGTTGATGCTTAGCCTAAATCATTTTATCGGGAGCGTTCATGTGAGCGCTGCTGCAGTCTTAGGACCACCCCAAATGCTCTCAATGGTTGAGACGCGTGATGACGCTCATCCCAAGCCAGTACTGATCAACATCCCACCCCTCCTGTGACCCATGGTTTGTCTCTATGTATATTCAGAGCCAGTGAGCAACAGACTTTCATAATAATAAAAAAACTGCGGTAATGTGCGATAAAATAATTTTCGCTGTTAATCAATTAATGTGTTAACGCGATAATAACTTATGAATATATGACATTTATTTAATCTTTTTTTTTTTTTCTTCAGTGCCATGCAATTTTTTACCCTTTTTCACGCTGGTCTGTTATTGTGGTATAATTCGTAGTCGGTCGGTTTGCATGTATCAGACCGTCTCTTCCTGTCTAAGTTGATGGTTCTTTGCCAGAATGAGGTGCAATATAGGCTTTATGCAGTTTAGCAAATGGTCCGGCTACGTGAGACTACTGCAGAAATAACTCAGGTCAGAGAAGTTTTACGGCACATTAGATGCTGAGGCAATCACATAGTGAAGTTTAAACCACTCTCCTTGAGAATCCAACCCAAGTGGCCAATAAAACATCTCTGTCAGAGCCCCCTCAACGCAATCATGCCAACAAAGACCATAACACTGTGAGGTTCTCTCAGCTAAAAGCTAACTAGCATCTCGCAATCAAGAGCTCCAGCAATTTACCCTCATCGAGGCAGAGAGAGATCGCAAACTTTCAGAAAGTGGAACGAGCGTGGAGAAATGGCCAAGAGCAATCAGCAGCGGGGCTTGTTGCAGATATGGCTGGTGGAGCATTGAAGGGAGGAGAAAACGAATACGCTGAGCTTTAGCAATGTAAATACCCTCTTTCTCTTTTTCACTTGTTCTGCCTATCAGAAGAGTGTCACCATGGGCGCTGAGAGGCAATCACAAACTCGTTCTCTCATTAGCTGCCAGCGCTATCACCCACTCCTGCCGTTTCTTCGTCTTCGTCTTCCTCCAATACTCGCTCGGTTCTCGCTTGCCCTGTAAATGCCATTTCTCTCTCTGAATTAGATTCCCTCCCACCTCATTCTTTTTTTGCAGCCTTTTCTTCTACGCACTTAGACACGCACACACACTCTCTAGTCTCGCCTTATTATTTAAAAAAGTAAGGACACTTGTGACCTAGTTTCTCCTCATCCTACCTATCGTAGACATTAAATCAAATGGAGCACATTAAGAATCGCATGCGCTCAGACAATGGGCTCGGTGATGGCCTCAGCTTAGGCTCCTCGAGCACCACGGCAAGCCTATAAAAATAATTTGTATCATCTCATTTAAAAAACCCTATACCTGTTCGCCTGAGAGAGAGGAGATGGAGGGCCGGTGAATCGGAGAGAGATTTGTGCGGGGAAAAGTGTTTTGAAGGCAGGAGTAGATGTGAGGAGAGTGATTGTGAAAGAGAAGAAGAGGCATGGATTTGTAAGTGGCGAGAAAAAATGGGCCATACGAGGAGAAAAGCCAAGAGCTGGCAAGTGATTTTGTGCCGAGACGGTCACATGGTAGAGAACCAGTGCGTTTGAGAGATATAGAGACGTGGAGTATCTACATGTGGGTGAGAGGGAGTGTTTTGAATCACCATTGTCGCTATTAGGCTCGATGTAGTTTGAAGCCCGTTTTATATATCATTCACTAACTGTACAGTATATTAACCCTGTTAAACCTTACATAGGAAATAATAGTCTGAAAAATCTAAATGAAAATTAAATGAAATGGTTTATTGAGCTTTTAGACAAAATCTTCAAAAAATCTAGAAAAGGTTTGCCTGTGTTTTTTTTTTTTTTTTGAGTAGCATATTTGATACATCAGGCTTTTGTGGCTTATATAGGGTCATATAGAAGAATATAGAGCTTGAAGAGAAAAAATATACACAATTTTTATTTAGAGACTCAAACTGAGCAAAAAATATACAATCTGGAGCGGTTGGTGATATTTATATTGTCAAAAAGTAAGATTACAGTATAGCAGACTACTTGCATAAAATGTACATAAATATTAGTTGTCACTTTATATGTCCCAATAATATTTGAAGAGTTCATTTAACAGTTAATATAACAGTTTTTAAAAATCATGTTTGTTTTTTTTTATCCTGCATTCCAATTAATATCAATCAAACTGCAGTTGCGTTGTTTTGATTAAATAATAACTAAAAAAATACAGCTAACTAGCACAATAAAACACAATAAAACATAACACAATAAAAACATGATTTATGAAAATGAATAAAAACGGAGTTGTCTGTTTGTGCAAATAAACTCTTCATTTATGCAATGCAATACAATAATGAAAATGATTAAAGCAACACACTGTGGCACAGTATTGAAGTCACAGGTATGTGCTTATTAATATCACTGAGTATTTAACATAAGCTTCAAACATGGCTCAGCCAATCATAATCAAAGATTGTAAGTATTAATTTTATTAGTCATGATAGCTATTTTTGCTGAAAATGTAACTTCTAAATTGTTTTATATACTACAAAACAATGTAGTAATAGCTACTGTGATCTTATCTACTGTGAAATTAAGTATTAATTTATACATTTTATTTTTTTAATTATTTATATGTGTAAATCAAAAAATAAGATTCACAACAAATAAATTATACATCTGGCATCAGTACAAAAACAGCTTCATATTGTGTAACAATTTAATACATTTTTAATCTAAATGCATGAGCAATGTTAAAGCCGCAAGCAAGCATACTCTTTAAACTGTTGTAGACAAGTATAGATGGTGTGAAAAAAAAAAAAAAAAAAATCTGTGTGGCTTAAGGTTGGCATGACTTGTTTTTTTTTTTGTTTTTTTTTAAGTAGAGGATGGAGACTATAAGAAACGCAGTCGATTTATGTTCCATGAAGATTAAGCAGTATGAGTATTGAGGAGACTATCTAGGGTGAACCCAGGTGAGTTGGAGCATAGAAAAACTGAGAAAAGAAATCAAGATCAAGACGAAGGGTAGAAAATAGATGGGAAATTGGAAACGCAGAGGCTAAGGAGCACGCAGCTTGAAGAAGGAATGAGTGTAGGCTTCGGTAAAGCATAGGAAATTTCTCCTAAGCGACTGGGAGAATGAACCAACCATCTCATCACATAGCTCGTTGTTTTAATGTACGCTCCTTGTCTCATTCCCATCTGCAGCATATTGCTCTGATTAAAATTTAATTGACACTGATGTTAATTTTGTCTCAGTGAGGTATCCAGCTACACGACAATCACACAAATCTAGTTTTGTAGCTAATCAAGGCCCATTACAAAACCACAGCCACAATATCACCAGCCTCTTATCTAACAAGCACAATAAAAACCACTCTCCATGACGCCAGACGCCCACTTCAGAGGACAATTTACGGAGGGAACCAGGGCACGTGCCGTAATTAGGTGCGGGACCCATTGGAAGGGATTGCATTTTCATGTTACGCCGAAGTTGATCTAAGTGTGCCTTGCGCTCAACTGTTTTAGCCCTGCTTTTTTAGAGGAACCCGGCCACACTGCTGATGTCCTTCTCCTGACCCTTGGAGCTGCATGGCGTGGAAAACTATTAAAACGCTAAACTAGGTTTCTGTTCTTTGGGTCTCAGGAGAGAAGGAAAAGGAGAGGGTGTGAAGAGGTGCAAAAAGCCTGGAAAGAGTCCTTTTTGGCTGTTAACACTAGGTCAGTCTCTAAATGTGTTACTCGGGGTCAACTGGAAGACTCCAGGTTTGGAGGAACAAGGTCGTCTGTGCATTTGAGTGTTAGTGAGGCTTGTTTATTTATTCATTTTATTTTATGTTATGGATAAGATTTTCATTCTTTAAAAAAAATATATATTTTTTAACATTCCATATATGTCGTTCAGGACGTTCAGTCTGAGATTTTGTAGGTAACTGGCTAAAATAGTGATTCTACATGTTTCTAAACACTGTTTTGAAATGTCATATCTCTGTCATTGCACTCCCATATTCTTTCAGACCTGGATCTGTTTTTGGGCAATACTTTTTTTCTCGTCTGCTGTCAAACAAGCACTGAATCAATGTTTCAATTCTCTGAGCCTCTTGGGATCAGGTGTGCTTTTCAACAGACCCCAGAGACACCCACAAACAAATAAATGACAAGAAGGGAATGATTTTAGTCTTTTAGCATTAGCTCAAGCTACTCTTGCCAGAGAACATATGTTTTTTTTTTTATGTCTAAGTTGTGCAAATATATTTTTCTATGGGTTGGGTGTAATGTTTTCCATGCTAAGTGTGAAATGTTATTGCTTTCCTGTTTAAGAGCGATGATAAGTTGTCATTGTTAAGGGTGATGTGTATTCTTCTAGTTAAGGAGGATGAGTTGTTGCCGTTCTCGCAATTAAGGGTGATGTGTGGTAGAATTCTAGTTGATGGTGAAATGTTCCCGTTGTTAAGGGTGAATAAGAATTAAGGGTGTATAACTGTTACATAGAGAGGTGTGTGTTATTATCCTCCTTGTTAAGGAATATTTCAACCAAAAATGAAAATTCTGTCATTATTTACTCACCTCATGTCAGCCTCATGAACTCAGAAGGTGTATTTATGAAGACTATCCTGGGCAAACTTTTCAATATAATGAAAGAAAATGAGGAGGGGAACTGTCAAGGTTTAAAATGCCATGAAAGTATAAAAAACAAAATTGGTCCATACAACTTGTGCACTGTATTCCAAGTCTCATGAAGCCATATGATAGCTATGTGTGACAAAACAAACCAAAATTTAACTCATTCGCTAAACAAATCATGACAAAGTGGTGTCCAATTTATGAACAAATCATATTTTGATCTAGTTCACAAAACTGGTTCGAATGATTTGTTCATTCATATTGACCAATGATTCTCAATCAGGGGCCTCAAGATAACGTCTCAGGTTACTTATGTAACCATGGTTCCCTGAGTAGGGAACGAGACACTGCATCCTCTAGGGGTCGCTATGGGGAACGCCTCGTCGTGACCCGTTAACGTGTGCACTTACCATAGTATTTGGATTTTAGAGTTTTCCAAGCATCTGGAAAACTGGAATACCCGGAAGTACTGGGCCAAACGGGAGAGGCACGCATGTCGCCGGCCAACGAGTTGGTGTTTTTTCAATGTATGCTTCTGACACGGGTCACGACGAGGCATTCCCCATAGCGACCCCTAGAGGACGCAGTTCGAAGTTCCCATGAAAGGGAACTTAAAATTATTTAGTAAGACAAGGCAAGCATTAAAATAACTTTTTCTAGTTATGCAAACTCTAGAATGTTTTATCTGGTTTTTTTTAATCATTATCCAGTAAATCAAGAATAACTGAAAAAGTTATGGAAATTAATTACTTAAAAGAGTGACATGTCTGAAGAACGTACAACTCTTAAAACTTATGGAATGCAGAAACCTTTTCAAGTTACTTATTTTAAATTCTGCTAAAAAAAAAAAAACATTACAGTAGAGAAGAAAACCAGTCTACCAGTAAGTCTGCATGAGCTATAATTATAATATACTGGTAAAAAATTAAACAATTTTACCTTGGTTTTCTAATATTGTTGTAGACAATGGAGTCAAAAGAAGAAATCTAAACAAATATTTTTGGTGAACTAAATCAGAATATTTAAGTCAACAGGATGAGTCAAAATCACCTCCACTAGAATCCATGTGTGTGAAAGTGGTGTGATGAAGTTTCCTAACAAAGTTTGTCTAAACTTTTCTCTTAAACATGCAGGATTATCATATTAAAATAACATAATCCTAGAAGAACGACAGGCTTTAGTATGGAAAAACACATGTACAGAAAAAGAGAAATGCCTGCCACTTAAATAAGTGGTTGCTGAAGCCAAACTCGAATTCAGCAGCATTATACAGAAGGACATTGGCAAATGTATCCTCCTATTGTCCGCTCCAAATACATCATGCCAGTGCCAACAAAATAATGAGGACGTTCTCAAATACAGCAATGCTCGAAATCAACTCTCATGCCAAGTAATACTATTTCCACTCCGATAGCCAGAGAGAGAGGGGTTACGAGAGTCACTCTCCGATTTGTTTGAGAGAAACTGAATCCACCTCTGCTACACCAGATGCTGCCTGGTTAATTGTTGCATTGCTGTGGAGAGACAGAAGAGGAAGAGGAGGGGGCCGAGAGATAGACATGAGTGAGGAGACGATGGAGTGAGAGAATGAGAGATGTTTCTGCCAGAAAGCTGTGGACGCAATGCTGCCTCTCTCTCTCTCTCTCTCTCTCTCTCTCTCTCTCTCCTCTCCCTTTCTCTCTCTCTGCCAGCGTGTTTGTCAGTGGTTCGGGGACCAGCTCTACTCCTCCCTATTGGCCGCAGCCCCAACACCTGTGCCTGTTCAACTTAGCTTCCAGCTCAATGCAGGCAGCCATATTTCAGCCCCCTCACCTGACCCCTGCTTACCCTACACACACATACATGTCCGTCCACTTCCTGTGGCTCAACCTGAACTGTTCCAAAACCGTGATCTGACTCTGCGGTAAGTGTTTCCACTGTCTCAACAGTACATTGTTCATCCTCTCTCTTTCAGTGCTGGAGAAGCTACTTTGAAACTGTAGCTTGCCAAGTTACAAGCTATTCATAATTTAACATAGTTCAACTACAGTCAAAGCTGCTCTTTTAGGGGAAAAAAAGTCTATATGCTAAGCTAACAAAACGTAGCTAAACATTAAAGCAGGCAATATCCTTGAATTTATAGACAATTATACAAGTTATAAATCGTGCTGTCAAACGATTAAAAAATTAACAAAATAATTGCTCATATTTTCGTGATTAATTCCAACATTAAAGTTTATAAAAAATATAATTTTATGTAGCAATAATTTCACATTTAGTCTTCAAAGTAATGTAGAAATAACATAGTATATTTTAATATTTTTTAAATATTTTTTGACTGAAGGTGAGTATCACTGATGTCTCTAGGAAATTGTTTTTTCCCCCCTAATATTTAGCCATTGACTATAGCCATTCAACAATACAGTACAATTGAGAGCTATCAATTTTAACATTTATTAGACTTTTAAAAATAACAACTTCTAGGCTAATTTAAGTTAACTTAATCTTCACTTAAACCCATTATTTACCTGTGCCCTTCAGCAAATAGGAAATATACAGAAATTGAATAAAGTTGTCAAACACTAAATACTAAATTAAATATAAATTAATCCTTAAAGCTACGAAATATATTGATTTTCTCTTTTTTTCTTTTGTTTTTTTATTAATAGACATCACAGCAGCTGGGTTATTAGGTTATTTGGCTGCTATTACTTTAAGAGCTGCCACTGCTGAATGTGATGCAGATCTGACATGCATGTTTGTGGTTTCATTTGTGCTTCAATATGAAATGCGCGTGCTATGAGGGACAGTTTAACGGCTGACAGGACAGGTAAATTAGTTTTTATTGACATATGGCCTGACAACATCTCATCTGACCGCAGTTCACTGTGGTTGTGCTAAAGCGCCCCCTCTTCACCTGTACAGTTTCATCGCTCGGTTGACTAGTGCTTGTCGCTGAGGCAAAGTGTAGTGCACGTCTGAAAAGTCTCCCATTTTATGTACTCGTAAAGCATTCTGCGACTAAATAAATGCACTTTTTGTCAAGAAAAAAAAGAGACCGTAGCAGCAGTTGTAAGTGGGGTGGCCAACCCTAGCCCCACCCATGCGTTAACTGCGTTAAATATTTTTTACTTCATTAAACTGGAAAAATTAATCGCCTGCATTAACGCGCTAGTTTTCACAGCACCAGTTTTAAATAATCACTTTATTTTCACAAGTTACCAAGTCAGTAGATTTCTGGCTAAAAAAAGTATGGGTTTTTCACTGAATCTCAATTAAGATTAAGATCAAACTTATTTCGCATCCATCTAAACATACATACATAAATAAATATAAAAGGGACTACTTTTTTACAAAAAAACAACAACAACAACAACAACAAACATAGTGGTGCATATCAACATATCAGTGTTTTAGTATTTTTTGCATACTATTATAGTTTTTATTAATATTTTAAATTAGCTTTTAGTTGTATGTGTTCAGTTTTCATTGTAATTTCAGTTTAAGTTGTAGTAATTTTGTTGTTTTGTACTTTTTTTTTACTATTTAGCTTTAAAATTTATATTTAATACATTTATATTAATTTCAGTCTTAGTTTTAATAACTTTATTACTTCAGCTTGTATTTCATTTCATTTAGTTGCCAAGGCAACATTTACCTTTTTTTATATTTAGATGTGATTTAAAGTTTATATATATATAGTTTAAATTTTAGTTAACAAATATAGCACTGCAACAAATACTAAATATGCTGCTGTATTTTGTATATGTGTTCATTAACATGAACAGTTGGATGCACTAGAATAAATCACACTTTCCGTTTGCTAGCTAGAGGGAACCGTTTAGAACAAGTTGATTGAATGAGGCAGCTTTTTTGTTGCTGCATTTACGAGAAAGACCCGTTTAGAAAGAAAATTACTCACTAGAATGAATCAACTCTCCATTGTGGCACATAAGAAACAGGAATCAGACTTTATGTAATTTCAGTTAGTAGCAACACTACTTTTATTTAGTCACTCCCCAAAACAGCTGACCCGCCGTACTCTCTAAATCACTCTGCCGACCGGCCTGTTTTCCTTGTTCTATACCGACAGCGAGTCCAGGAGCAACTACCCCTCTGACTCGTCTCCGCGTCAAACACATTTACCCACTTGCGCAAACAGAGAGAAGCTTGGGGTGATTCCTTTCTCCTCTCATTCATTATTTAGTCCAATTTGAATGTGAAATTGCTAAATTATTCACATTGTTACAAGAGCGTGCCCATCGTGGGCAATCTGTGAATGTTATTGCCTTTGATAAACTGTCAAAACAAAAGAGTTCCGCGCGGCATAAATAATAATGCTGACGATAACACCATGGCCAAGAGCGCTTGTTGTTTTGCAGTGCCGAAGTGCACCCGCGTACAGCAGCGTCTCCCTGTTGTCTCTTTTGTGCATCTCTGAACATTCAGGGGGACTGAAGCCATGCTAATTTCATGCTAATTCCAGTAATATATGATAATTATCCACATTAATGATGCAGGTTCGTTAGGCATGATCTTCCTGCACTGCCCTACAGGAAGTCTACAAAAGCCTGCTTTCACCCCCAACTTATGAAGTTATTGTGTGGTTGAAATGTCGAATTTATTGCTATTAGGACACACCATCAGAGACTTAGTTGTGAGAATTAATGTCTGCGTGAAGATGTTTTCATCACTGTTGTTGCTGTTCATTTTGCTGATGATTTACTTTCAGGACTGCTTTATGAAATCATGCATATTTTTCCTATTAATTATTGTTCATTGTGTTAAGTGTGCTGGACTGGGGTTGCAATAATCATAAACTGCATTTTATAGTGAGGTTAATTGCCAACCTAATTACAGCTTTTCTTGGCAAACCAAATGGCTTTGCACAACACTGCTTGCACATGGTGGATCCAAAAGTCAGTTGCTGTGATTGTTTGTTTTTGTTTTTTTTTGTTTTTTTTAATGAGAAATGAAATAATTATTACACAGCTTACACACTGTTGATCCAAAAGTAATTTTATTTATTTAGAGGAATAAAAATATAAATATTAGACAAAAAAAACTAAAACTTGCAAGTCAAAATTGGCTGTAAATCTCTCTTTATGCTATATTATCACTAAATCTTGGATTCAATCTTTTTGTAACTTGTTTTCTTTATAACAAGAAATGTATTAGCAAGTTTTTGTAGGCCAGTCATTTTTGACCAGAAACACCACAAGTGTAACAAGGTTGGATAGATAGATAGATAGATAGATTGATTATTGGGAGTTTGTTATATCCTGTGGAAGCAAAGTCAGTAAGTTTTAGTCTGATATGAAAACACTGACTAGCATTTTCGAGGAGGAAAAAAAAATCCTCTCTGGGCCAAAATGGCGGGATCACAACATGAGGGTTAAAAAAGTTGGCAGCTACCTGGATTAAAATTTTGAAGTTGAGGTACTCTAAACTAAGACTGATATTAATATAAATTAAACCTAAATAGAAATATCAAACATTTGTTTTATGAGATAATGCATTACATTAATTATTGTTCATTGTATAAAGTGTGCTGAACTGGGATTGCAATAATCATAAACTGCATTTTATAGTGAGGTTAATTGCCAACCAAATTATAGCTTTTCTTGGCAAACCGAATGGCTTTACTATTTAGTAACGCTGCAGATCCAAAAGTCAGTTGTTTTTGCTGGTTTAAATTAGAGCTCTTCTATCGCTAATGTACAGAGGACCAGTAGTGCACAACCCAATGAAATCTCCACAACACAACGGAAACAAGTCGCAACACAACGGAATTAAGACAACACAATGGATACAAGCCACAACACAACGAAATTAACACAATACAACGGA
>NW_015639585.1:294422-294808 GCF_001515625.1 Sinocyclocheilus rhinocerous | reverse complement strand
AAACAAGCCACAACACAATGAAATTAGCGCAAAACAAGGGAAACGAGCTGCAACACAACAAAATTAGCACAACACAATGGAAACAAGCCGCAACACAACAGAAACAAGTCGCAACACAATGAAATTAGCACAACACAACGGAAACAATTTGCAACACAATGAAACTAACACACCACAATGGAAACATGCGTGTTGTGCTAATAAAATTAGCACAACACAATGGAAACAAGCCACAGCAGAAAAAAGTCACAACACAATGAAATCAGTACAACACAACGGAAACAAGCCACAACGCATTGAAATTAGCACAACACAACAGAAACAAGTCGCAACACAATAAAATTAGCACAACACAACGGAAACAAGCCACAACAAAAACAAGTCGC
>NW_015639585.1:292761-294184 GCF_001515625.1 Sinocyclocheilus rhinocerous | reverse complement strand
CGCAACACAATGAAATTAGCACAACACAATGGAAACAAGCCGCAACACAATGAAATTAGCACAACACAACAGAAACAAGCCGCAGCACAATGAAATTAGCACAACACAATGGAAACTAGCTGCAACACAATGAAATTAGCACAACACAATGGAAACAAGACACAGCACAACGAAATTAACACAACACAACAGAAACAAGCCAAGAGATGTCATTGTGTTGTGCACTACTGGTCCACCGTACTAATGCTACTGCATGTTGCAGAACATCATTGCCTGGGAGCAACGTCAACTACGGAGATGGCAAAAAATGTATTTATATAGCACCCACTCTTTTCCTTAAAATGGCTGCTAAGTTTTAAAACATTATATTTCAGTGTGTCTATAGCAGGAGAGCAGGATCAACAAGATCACATTACTTCCTATTTCCAACTTTCTTCATGAGTTAGAGACCCTTTGCTCTGAGTGGTAAATGTTTGTGGATGTTAAATGTGCCCTTTGGGTGCATATGAATACTTTAGAAACTCATAAAGGAAGTTTGTTTGTTTGTGTGTGTGTGTGTGTGTGCATGTAATGTTCTCGCTAACCTCCGGGTCACAGGCTAGTTTATGAATAGTACGCTCCAGCAAAGCTCCAGAGTAAAGGCAAATGATCTTGATGTGTGCATATGTAATACTAGCAGCCATGGGAGAAATCTAAAATAATCAACACCGCATAATTTCAAGACCGTGAGAGAGAGAGAGAGAGAGAGAGAATTGTTTGCTTTGTGATGGCACAAACGTCTACTCTAAACAATTTCACATTCACAGCAGCGTCTCCTTGCTAACGGGAGACAATAGCACAAGTGCACACTCTCTGTTTGGGATGTCTCTGGTTTCCCATGCAAAATGTTGGAGATGACCACAGGGGAGCAACACTGCAGGCAGAGTTCGAGTCATTCCTGTGCCCTTGACTATAGAACTGCACTGCCTCTAGTGATCTGTGTGTGTGAAAGGCAAAGGCCCTGAGGTATACTGTGTGTTTGTCTTTCCTGCTATATGAGTGTGAGTATATTCTTCTGGCACAGTGTGTGTGTGTGTGTGTGTGTGTGTCCTGTAGGTGTACTGTCTGTAGAGTGCCCTGTATGTCTCTCTGGCTTATAATCAAAAAATTTTAAATGTGTATATATGGGATTGTGCTCTCTAACATGTATTGTGTGGTTTATCTTATGTCAACGCACAAGTATTATTAAATACAACTCTACCGATTACAGCTTACCATTTTTAGTAAGATTTTTTTATGTGGGTCGACCATTTGAGTTTGATTTCTGTAACATTTTATTTGTAATGTTTCTGAAAGAAGTCTCTCATGCTCACCAAAATTGCATTTATGTGATTAAAAATACAGTAACACAATACATTACTACAATTTAAAAGAACTGTTTTCT
>NW_015639585.1:285874-288331 GCF_001515625.1 Sinocyclocheilus rhinocerous | reverse complement strand
GGTGTACTGTCTGTAGAGTGCCCTGTATGTCTCTCTGGCTTATAATCAAATTTTTTTAAATGTGTATATATGGGATTGTGCTCTCTAACATGTATTGTGTGGTTTATCTTATGTCAACGCACAAGTATTATTAAATACAACTCTACCGATTACAGCTTACCATTTTTAGTAAGATTTTTTTATGTGGGTCTACCATTTGAGTTTGATTTCTGTAACATTTTATTTGTAATGTTTCTGAAAGAAGTCTCTCATGCTCACCAAAACTGCATTTATGTGATTAAAAATACAGTAACACAATACATTACTACAATTTAAAAGAACTGTTTTCTGTTTTAATATATTTTAAAATGCAATTTATTCCTTAAACTGAATTTTCAGCAGCGATTACTCCAGAAATAATTCTAATATGGTGATTTGGAGCTCAAGAAACATGTGATATTATTATCACAGTTTAAAAAAATATATAAATGAATAAATAAAAAAGTTGTGCTGCAAAATATATTTGTGGAAAGTGCGATGCATTTTTTTCTAGGAGTATTTGATACATTTAAAAAAAAAAGTAAAAATAACTGCAATTATTTGAAATAGATAAAAAAAAAAGAAAACAATGTTTTACTTCTGCTTTTGATCAGTTTAATGCATCCTTGCTAAAAAAAAAAAAAGTATTAATTTCTTTAAAAAAAATTACTGATCTCAAACTTCTGAAGTGTATTTATTATTATTATGATCATTATTATTATTATTATTATTATTATCATAATTATTAATATTATTATCACTTTTTTTACCTATATGAGGTATTTTCTTATTTCCTTATTAATTGTAACTGTTGTCTTCACATATCAAATTACTTTAATTTAACAAATAACTTAAATCACAATATTGTTACCAATAACAACAAGCTAGTTTAAATTATATGTAAATTATACATTAAAAAAGGAACTCATTACAGTGTAGGGCTACAATATTATGACAAAAAAAAATTATTATTAATTGTTAATGTCAATTAATAGAATACATGTTTTTATGTGTTTGGATGTCGGTCAGTGACACTAAGTCTAGCGCAAGTTAACTTCCATTGTAATCACTGAAGCTGTGAAATAACTTTGTGATGAGAGAATTCGCAAATACAAATTCAGTAAAAATAAAAAAATATGCCCTATTTATTTTCTCAATACACTTTTCCTGACCTTATTGTGATCAAGTTAATGATCCTCTACAATTGATTGCAAGCTACGGTACGAAACACCCACTTTTCACGATCCAATCAAGTCCCGTTGTTGAACATCCTGTTTAACTCTGAAGTAAAAATGGGTCCAAATGTCATTTTATGTTGACTTTACATATTCAACTTGGAATATTCCTTTTATAAACATTGGCAGGTGTTGTTCTGACGAGGATTTGTGTAATATTCTGAAGTTGCACTGAGCCAAAATGAAAAGGGCCTGAAATCAGAGGGGGTCCAGTGGATGTCTGGCCGCGGGTCTGTCACATGCAGATGGTGTTGCTTGTCTTGTGAGTGTGCTAGATGCTTTGTTGAAGTCTGTGCAGCTTTCAGAAGCTCCTCTCACCCGCTGAGACAGCCGCGGAGCAGACAACCCAGGGAGTTTGTTTCTGAAACCAGTGAGCCAGTTTGAAGGTGCACTGTAACATTTTATTTGTAATGTTTCTGAAAGAAGTCTCTCATGCTCACCAAAATTGCATTTATGTGATTAAAAATACAGTAACACAATACATTACTACAATTTAAAAGTTGTTGAAGTCTGTGCAGCTTTCAGAAGCTCCTCTCACCCGCTGAGACAGCCGCGGAGCAGACAACCCAGGGAGTTTGTTTCTGAAACCAGTGAGCCAGTTTGAAGGTGCAAGTCTTGTTGAAAGGTTGTTTGGACCATGATGCAGAATGAACTCTCTCCATGGACGTGTGTGGGTTTGTGCCCAAGTGAGAGGAGAACTCACACTTCTGTAAGAGTTTGCTGGTTGTAAGTGATTGTGACATCCCACCAGTGGTTTTACAGGCAGTCCAGACGTCTTGCAGTGTGTGTGTTTGTGTGTGTGTGTGTGTTGGTTTTAAGTGACCATGGCTTGTGACCAGTGCTTTTTCAGCCAGTTTCAGTAACACCAGATGTTTTTCTCTCACCTTGCCATACTGCATAAATGTTGATGGCTCAGGTCCTGGAGCTGCACACACACACACACACACACACACACACACACACACACACACACAAGGACAAATCAATGTGAAAGTTTCTGACCCCATATAAAAAACAATGTAATTATGTCCAGCAAAATCATTCACCTTTGACATATAGAGAGCTGTAAGAAAAAAATCTGAAATAGAGAAAATGGATCAAAGATTGTTGACATACTATGTTTGTGAGATTTTGTGTGTGTGTGTGTGTGTGTATGTGTGTACCTGTTTCTCTATTCTGGTGGGGACTTAAACCTGAATACACA
>NW_015639585.1:259318-282051 GCF_001515625.1 Sinocyclocheilus rhinocerous | reverse complement strand
AGAGCCCCACACACACACACACACACACACACACACACACACACACACAAGGACAAATCAATGTGAAAGTTTCTGACCCCATATAAAAACAATGTAATTCTGTCCAACAAAATCATTCACCTCTGACATATAGAGAGCAACAAGAAAAATTCGAAGAAAATCTAAAAAAAAAAAACCTAAGAGAATGTTGAGCATACAGGGATGTGAGTGTGTTATGACATATTACTATTTAAAATGACTGGAATTTATTCCTGTAATTATCCCCCCCTTTTTTTTCTTCGTGATTCTTTGATGAACTAAAAGTTCAAAAGAACAACATTTATGTGAAAACATGTTTTTTTTTTTGTAACAATATAAAAATCTTTACTGTCACTTGTGATCAATTTAACATTCTCTGAATAAGTAAGGAAGGAAGGAAGACAAGCATGCGCTGATGACTACTTCAAAACTCAACCATAAATAGTAAACCATGTAGGTAGTTTTGGCCTACCTGGTCTCATGGCATAAACGTACCTGGGGGCACTTTTTAGCGAGACACGAAATACGTACCAATAAGTACATATCACTGCAGTTTCCAAAAGAAATTAACACTAGAGGCAGTAAAGCTCCAAAACTTTTTATTCCTTTTCAAACAAATTTACAGAGTTTTGATTAATAAAGCATACATTTCACACAATTACTTGAATAATATCATGTTATTACTTCAAAACAATATTAATATGCTGGGAGATTTGAAAACCGATGCTTTTGAATGTTAGCATCACACATATCTGCTTCATATCTATGGGTTTTCATAGGCTGCAGAAAAGTACCCAGAGGTATGTATTTTTATGAGACCAGGTTGGTTTTGGCATATAAGTGTGCTTTGCATAAGTGTAAATATTACAGAAAGAATACAATTGGGATGCATTCTTAGATTTGTTTATCTTTCAAATGCATAGGCAAATATTAAAAACCTGTGCCTCAATCTGCAAACATGCAGAGACTTCCAGTCCTCACCACTAGGGGGTTTCATAATTGCTCTTTTAAAACAACTGTTGGTAACATCAGGATTGTGTTATATATGGGGTGCTGTGTGTACATTAATGAGGAAAAAAAATTAACTTAAATGATTTTAGCAAATGGCTGCAATATAACAAAGAGTGAAAAATTTAAGGGGGTCTGAATACTTTCCGTACCCACTGTATATATGATAAAAATGTATTTAACTCTTTATATGTCATGTGTATATGTATAATGAGAGAGAGAGAGAGAGAGAGTATACTAATACAGTATAATAATATTGGTACATTACATCATAAAAGTGAGCTCCATTAAAACAAAACACACACACACACACACACACACACATTATGGGTCAATGACGAAAAAGGGTTTTCAAGCTTTGAATTGTTGTTGTTTTTCAAGTCATTAAAAAGTGTCCTGTTTTATTAGTTGTTGTTTTTTTCTGCACAAAAAATAAATATCATACATTTTTACCATTAAACAGCCACTAAAATGTCATTCAGTGTAACAATCTTGTCAGGCATATTTACCACAATAATCAGTTTTTGACATATTAAAAGACTGATTTGTTTTACCTCAAATACTACTTGTAATTTTACATTTTTTAAATTTGCCACTATCCCATTTTGGCCATTTGTCAGTAAGAATTTTTTACTCATTTAAAATGCAATAAAATTTAGTATTCTCACTTTTTATTTTATGTTTTAATAAGCACAGTTAAAATAAGTATGTTGTTTCAATTTTTACATAAATATAAGTGTTACACTGAATTACAATGGAACATTATTTCACCCAAATGTTGACATTTTATTCTCCCAAAACTTATTTGAAATCTTAAAAGTAGACACTTGATTTGCATTTAATGTGCTTTCTGTGTATATAAAATCACTTGTGTAAAATTTATTTTGATGTGGACATTTAAATGTCTTTGTCCCATATATACATATATATACAGTGGTGTGAAAAAGTGTAATACTTTTGGCCATGAGGTTGCAGGTTCGCACACTTGCAAAATTATACATATACATAAACACACACACACACACACACACACACATATACTGTATGTGTATGTATATGTATATATTTGTCGTGTCCCATCCCACATATTTAGACACATTAATTTATTACATAGCTCACACACACAATTTGTTAAACCCTTGTCACCAAACAAGCTAATGAACACACTCAATAACAATCAAGATTCAGAAATGCAATCACAACCATGACAACAAAGATAATGATGGTTGTTTAGTGGATCTTTTTGATACTAAAAGTCGTTGTGTGTAGTGCAGTTAAATGCATGAACAGCTATTAAAATCCACTTGCAATTATGAAATTTAAATTAAATGAATGATTTAATTTGCTTTGGGCTGATGTCTAAATTTGCTTATGCTTATGATTCATTATGTGGATCCTCATGTGTGACCATTTTTACCTTTGTGAGTGTGTGTGTGTCCAGTCAGATCATGACGTGGTCGATACTAGACCACTGTCGTTAAATATTAATCCAGCGTTACAGTGTGGTTTTTGCCAGCATGCACCTGAACGGCTCACGTTTCATATATAAGAGAACGAGAAAGAGAGAGAGAATAAAAGAGGTTAGAAAAGAGATGCAAGAAAGACGGGTTGCTTCCATTGAGTCTAGGTTGACATGAGTGAGGTTGTTTCTGTTGACCTGTACCTGTTCAGCCTCCGCTTCCACTAGAAAGCTGAGACAGCATATCCAATGGACAGCCACAATGCAGTTTAGAATGTTAAATAAGACACAGAATACACTCTTGTGGACTCTTTCTCTCCTATTTATCGCACTAACAAAATGTACTTAAAGTACCATGGTATCATGACTCACTAGTCTAATAGTCTATGAATTTTCTGTTAAAATCCTGACAATATTATTAATTGTAAAACTTTTATTTTATTTTATTTTATTTTATTTGATTTGATTTGATTTTATTTGATTTTGATTTTGAGTCTCTGATCACTATGCATTATTTGTTGCATGGAGGAAAAACAAACAAACAAATGAAAACGTTTGACATTTTGTTACAATGTTATTTGATCTTTCTATACATTAAATAATCCTGAAAATAAAATTACCACAATTTGCAAAAATTAAAAATCTTATGATCACATGATTTCTCCTTTATGACCAGATCTATTTGCAAATAATCTTCTGAAAGAGCAAACTGATTGAATAGATCAAAGACCTGTTTCTTTCCTCCAGTGCATTTCTGTTTGTATTTTGTCTTTTGGCATCTGTGTGACATTAATTATGTGTATATATTTGCAGTTTCAAAAATGTCAACTAAATTTCTTAATATAACATAAAATGTTATATTGAATTTGCAACATATAGCCTGTTACACATTACATTTAAGAACAATTTGTAACATAGGTGCATCTAAACATATTCAACATATTCATATAAAGCATATTCAACCTCATATTGACCTGACTATGAAAATAGCCCTTCATGTATTCTAGAAAAAGGCGGCATTTTTTCCTCTCTCTGAAGCACAAATATGGAAGACCTAGGCATGCATTAGACGCAAAAAGCTTTCTGACCCAGTTTGGTTGGTAATACTAACATCCTTAATGTCTGTAATCACTGAAAATCTCCCTCTGTGTCAGAATGCTTAAGAGATGGCAATTCTGTCGGGAGACCTTTCTGAGTGTTTAGTGGAGCTTTGGATGATTTAAATGTTACTTTGATATGATTTATTTATGCAATGAGTTCATAAATTTGAACTATTCCCCAACTCAAATGGGGAAAAAACACTCAGCCAAGCACAAGCTAAAACACTTCCCAGAATCCTCTATTAATTTATGACCTTTCACAACACAAGTCCATTCCTAAGATTTGTTTCATAGGATGTGGAGATCTTCTTTTTTGCATACATTTGCATCCAAGTGTTTCCCAAAACATTCAAATCCATTTCCCCCTTTTTTTCCTCACTATAACCACATCCATATTCATTTGTAACTGTAAATTCGGTTTTCATGTTTTAAAGAATAATGTTGCTACTGGAATGCATTTTTCTGTGCTACGTCAAGATTTCAACTGAAGAAAAATTGAAGGGAAGATAACAAAATACTTTCAGCCCTCGGCCGTTCTCTCTCAACATCAACAAACGCTGCATCAAAATCTCTGTAGATTTGAATGCTTTAATGAGACTCCTTTGCTGTGTCAATATTTGTACAGTATATGCAATGTGAAATCATTGTTGTGTGTAGTTAATGTGTGTGTGCATAGTTCTGATAACTTAAATTAGATACGCAGAAGTTTTAAAGTAGTTGCCCCCAAAGCTTAAACAAGTTTCAGTCATCAACAGCAGTCCTCTAAATAGAAAAATGGTGTTACCCAGGGTCTTCGTCGGAGGGGGAAACAAGGAACAAGGTCCTCCATTGTAAAGGCTACTTATTAGGCCCTGGGAAGGCTCATCTCAAAATACTTTTGTCCCAGACCCCCATCCCCCCCCCTTTTTTTTTTTTTTGTTCCCCAGGCCTCATGCATATAAGCTATGGCCTTGGTGTAAAAAAAAAATACACATTTCAGGGAGAATCCAGGTTTATTTATCACTTGAATGAGGAGATGCCATTCTATTATTTAGAGATGCATAATATATCTCTACCATATTGATTTTCAGTCAATGTTTGATTTTTTTTTTTTCATTATTTTATTTAATTGTACATGCTCATGTCCTCTGTTTATACTTTTAGATTGTCATCTAATGCTGACTTAAAGTTAATCTTTAAAAACACTAATAATGTTAGCGTTTACACTAATGTTTAGCAAATTAATTTGTCATACTCTGTAAAGTTGTGATTCCTAAAGTCACTTTATTGACTTTATTTTAAATTTATTTAGGCAATATACTATTAAATTTTAATATTAACTGTTGATCATTTCTCAGCCACATAGCATATGTATTTATAAATATTTTAACATATTTATTGGCTTCTTTTCATGAGACCAGGAAACATGTTTTATATCACATCAAAGGTTTACTCTTTTCTCCTGATGTTAGTGCCGAGTGATTCCTAATTGGAAGAGGGAAGATGTTTGTTTGTTTGTTTATTTTTCCTCCTTGCTCTGAAAATAGGGATTGGACAAAGGGTTTTATATTATTTTTATATTTATTTGAGCTGGTGTGTTGTGGGCGGGCTTAAATTGAGACATCTGTTAATTTTTACCCTTCATTGGATGTACCATTATGTATTGTCTTATTAAATACAAATAATAAAGCTTAAAATGAAAACATTGGCTTGCTGGTATTGGCCAGAATTGTAATATCAGTCATGCCTAGTTTTCAATGACATTTTATATTACTATTAAAATACCTAATAATAATCTAATCTGCATAATAATAATAATCTGATTCCATTACTGAATCATGGTGCCGCCACAGTACTTTTATTTAAGGGGCTTCAGCAATATTTGAATATCTGCATATATTTTCTGAGACTTCAGGTCAGTGTGGCATTTGATTGTGAACCCTTTTGAGTTAGTGGTTTTCATTTGAGGACTGAAGTCGTTTGACATTTCTGTCGGGAGAGTTTTTCTTTCTCACCCTCAGATCGTCTCGTATGGCTCTCTGAGAACACTCATCCAGGCCACTAATGAACTTCTCCCTGGCCTCTCTCACTTTCTCTTTCTTCTTCTCCTGAGTTCTTCATTTCCCCCCTCTTGCTTCTCCTCCTCAACATTTATAACACTCATTCCCCATCATGTCCATTGTTTGTCTCTATTTCTCATTTCCTTCTCTTACCTGCAGACTTATTTATTTATTTAGGTCAACTGTATGATAAACTGTAGCTACAGTGAGTGCAGAGACTTTGTGTTTTCTAAATATGTGTACAGTATTGTGACTTGTGACTCTCTTTTCTTAATGAGATTGTTTGACAGGTTAATGCTACTTTATTTTCACACAATGAACTGTTTGAGCTCATACAATCTCTAATAATCCTAATTTGTTTCATTAGATGCAACATTTTAGTCATTCAAACTGTCAGTTTGCAATGTGTCAGCTGCATAAATGTTACTCTGTAAATGCTAACAGTCTTTCTGATGCCTCTTATCCTACTAATTAGAAAGACATTCATTTATTTGTAATTCTCTGTCTTGGCAGCTCGGTTTTATAATTGACTGAAGAAAATAAGTATCAGCTATTGAGATGAAAATAAAACAATTAGAGGCTCCAGAATCAGGTGGGCAGAAGTTTTGGTTTTCTTTCCTACACACTTTGGGAAAATTAAACCATTAAGCGCTGTTAGTTTGTGAGAAGCAGTCAGATAACAGCTTTGTAAAACCAATCATCAACATTCAATATCATAATTTCCCAGGCACATGAACACCCAATTAGGACAGTATACGCAAAAGACCAGTCACACTAAAGACTGAAGCTGAATGTCAGAGCCTGTAAGTCAGGTGAAGTTCACTCCATCACAGATCTGTTCATCTTTGATGAACCTGTTAAAGATTTAGCTAATTTTGCATTTACTTCCATTTTAATTAACCTGAACAAAAGAATATTATCTTGCTTACCAAAGCATTTTGAAACTCTGATGATAATGAAATTAAAATGTGACACAGTAATCGCATCTATCATTTCTTGTCTTGATTCAGATTTCATGTTGATTCATCCAGCATTGAGAAAAGGCTGTCACTTGTTCCGACTCTTAAAGGTATAGTTTGCCAAGAAATTACAATTTTGTCATCATCGCTCTCATGTTGTTCAACATATTTTCTTTTGTGTTGCTGGGTGGCATAACTGAGTGACTGATGGAAATAAAGAATGAAGGGAGAACGTCATGAAATGGTCACCAGGACTCTACCTGAGGGGAGAGAACGAAACTGGATACAGCAAATGAAGACAGACTTCAGTACAGTGTTTATGAGAATGACTAATAGTTTAATAGTTTATTTTTCCCCAAGTACATTTCTACTGTTTGTTTTCGTTTCGTCTATGGTCTAAATCATCTGTAAACTAGTTTGTAAGCAGATATGGTTCTAGATTCTAGAAGATACAGAAAAAGTTAGCAGTTGGAGGTTACAGGTTACATCATTACTCCAGTTGGTGGCGACAAGTGACTGTCTTTATAAGTGAATCATTGAATCCTTAGTTCAAAAACATTGGATCATTCAGGAATGAAAGAAGATTCAATGAGTCATTTAATTATTTTTTTTATTATTTAATCAACCGATTCCTTCAGCAAGCTGATTCGTTTAGAAACGAGTCACTTATCCATTCATTCAACCATTTGTTCAAAAACAAGGATTCATTCAGGGAAGAGTTTGATTGTTGCTGTGACTTCGTTTGGAACTTTTTCCGATGGCAGAGCAAAAAAAATTAACTGGCAATATTGTGTCTAAAATGTAAGTTACTCAATATTAACTTCTTAATTATTGAACTATTGCAGGGGTGGCGAACTCCGGTCCTGGAGAGCCGCAGCCCTGCAGAGTTCAGCTCTAACCCTAATTAAAACTCACCTGCCTGTAGCTTCCTAGTAACCGTTCAGACCTTGATTAGCTTGTTCAGGTGTGTTTGATTAGAGTTGAAGCAAAACTCTGCAGGGCTGCGGCTCTCCAGGACCGACGTTCGCCACCCCTGAACTATTGTATAAAATAGTATCAAAGCCAGTCTGATTGTTGGTTTGAATATCAGCATGACTGTGATTCAAACGTAGACACGAATAAACAGATAAAAGTCTTATTGCTTATACATTCGACACTGCGTTATGTTTTTAATTTAACCGATCTCAGTTAAATAGTTTCAGGTTGATTTCGACTTGAACATGAGGATTCTTTTTTTTTTTTTTCGGAATGTATGAGTTGTTTACTTTGTAAATAGTCCATTCCCTTTTACCAGTTTTACTCTTTCAAGCTAATTTGCCATTCATTCATGCATTCTTTATTGTTTGTTTGTTTGTATCTATAGGAGTTCGAACATGAGTATGAGAGTGTGTATAAAATAGGCTAGTTTAATTTGTCCATTAATTATTACGTTTTCTTTTTCTTCCTCTCCTTTTTAAAAGCCTGAAAGTGTGACCAGACAGAGTGGCAGTAATCCGTATTGACTTCTCACAGTATTGATATTCTCATTGTTCAAAATCAGTGTCCTCTATCCCTGCTCCATGATTACTAAAAACTTTAAAATGAATGCCATTTCCATTAACATGAGGTTTCTCCTCTTTGTTTTTTCTCATCATTCACCGAACACATCAGTAATCCTGCTTCTTGACAGATGGTTGACCGTGCCGTGGCTGCTCTCTCCGCTGTGATGCTTTTTCGTAGAGGTTGGTCCCTTGAGGATAATGACGGCCATAAGATCGCTGTGTCACTGACATCAGAAGATGTATGGCACACCTCTTAAGATACATGCTGTCACTTTGAAATCCCATCTAGTGGAATTCTATCCAATTCCACCAGTATTTTCACCACTGCATATATCATGCATATTTAGATTAAAAAGTACAATTTCATCTTACCTGATGACAGGGAACAGCCTGACAAACTATTGGAAAGAACCTGTGCACAAAAAAGAAAATAAAAATCCATCTGTGATCTCAGTTAAATGTATCTTTAATGAAACTGGAAATACATATTGCTTTGTGATTGGTGTAGATAGGTAAGCGATGGGTTACGGGAACTTGTCGGATGTCTTTTACCAAAGCACAGATGGAAAACCTGCCTGGAAAAGTCTGGTCGTCAGCTATTAGAATAACACACCTGTTACCCAATCTAATTAAGTTGGCTTGAAAGAGCCAACTTACTGATCTGCTATTTAAGCTTCTTCTTCTTTTTCTTTTTCTTCTGAGCCAAAATGTACTCATTATCTCCTGCTAGAGCTTTAAAGCTACAACCACCAAACTCGGGTCAGACCTTCAGACTGTTCTTAAGTTAGTTGCTATATATTTTCTAACTGATACGAATCAAAACCACCAAACATCCCATAAACTCTCATTGAGGGGGTCAAAACTTTTGTACAGTAAGACTTATAGAGTGTTTTCTATCACTAAACTTAATGACTATCCTAGACCACGTTAAATCATGCTAGAAAAATAATAAGACATGTTAGCAATGTGTTAATCCTGCTATGCTAACCACACTAAAACATGCAAACAACATGCTAGTCATGCTATAACATGCACACAACATGCTAATCCTGCTAAAAACATGCACACAACATGCTAATCATGTTAAAACAGGTTAGCAACATGGTAATAATGTTAAAAAACATGTTAGCAACATGTTAATCATACTAAAAACATGCTAACGAATCATGTACTTGTACAACATTTTAATTTTGCTTAATACATTTGAATATGGGAGGTACAATGAAACATTTAGCTGAACTTGAGCTTCTTAACTTTTATATAAAGTTACTATTTCATATGATACGATTCAATTTAAAGCGAATATATGTGACCCTGGACCACAAAACCAGTCATAAGGGTCAATTTTTTTAAAAGTGCGATTTATACATCATCTGAAAGCTGAATAAATATGCTTTCCATTGATGTATGGTTTGATAGGGCAATATTTGGCCGAGATACAACTATTTGAAAATGTGATATCTGAGGGTGCAAAAAAATCTAAATATTGAGAAAATTGCCTTTAAAGTTGTCCAAATGAAGTTCTTAGCAATGCATATTACTAATAAAGTTTTGATATATTTACCGTAGGAAATTTACAAAATATCTTCATGGAACATGATCTTTACTTAATATCCTAATTATTTTTGGCATAAAAGAAAAATCTGTAATTTTGATCCATACAATGTATTGCTGGCTATTGCTACAAATATACCAGTGCGACTTATGACTGGTTTTGTGGTCCAGGGTCACATATATTTATATCTACATATCTATATGGTTGATGTGTAGTCTGATTGATCTAGTCAGTTAACCTGCAAGATTATTTACTTCTCTTTGACCTTAATACCTCAACCAGATCAAACAATCACCTAATGCTAGCATTCAAAAAAAAAATCATTGTAATTTTATAGTACCACAGTGTGGCTGTATTGAATCTTGTCAGTTAGCTGCAGTGCTGGTAAATAAGCTTGTGTTAAAGCACACTAAACCAGCTAGCATCTCTTTAACATGAGGATTATGGAAGAGACACAGTGCCTCTGACACAGAGACACACATACTTACAGCATTTTACTCTTAATCTCCCAGATTCATTTAATCCACTCAATAATCCACCGCAGCATCCAGCCGCCACTATTTTAGCATCACTAGTGATAATCTGCTGATCTTTATAGGCTGGCCTGTCACAATGTAGGGTTTTGTACGAAAATGGCCTTTGATCTGGTTGAGGATCAGGGTTGTGGCTTTAAATAAGATATCGGATTGCAGATTTATATCATGTTTTAATGGCCGTATCCATGATTCACTGATTTAGATAAATAGTTAGATGGATGTACGCCCTTTATTGATCCCCGAGGGCATTGCTTGAAGTGGGACGGTACTCACCGGTACATTCTACCACCAATTCTGCACTATGCTTGAAAATTATTCTTGCGTACTGCCGTTATGCTCTTCTGTTCTTCCTGCTCAACCAGACGGTCTGCGCTGTCAACTTCACTACACGACAACCGTTAGTCTTGCTAGTCTAACTAGTCTAACTTCAATGTTTTAAGGATAAGCATTGAATCTGGTGCATATTATAGCAACATTCAAACATTCAACAGCTGGGACTCAAAATCTAATGTTTAACATAAAAATGCAATATACATATATATATATATATATATATATATATATATATATACACACACAGTATATATATATGTATACAGTTATTATTAATTATTTCAGCCAAAAGGGGGCAATTCCAGTTACTAAATGTTCTGCAGAACACAGAATAATTGTTGTGAATATTTTCTATAGTTTTTATAATCAGATTTTGATTGTTATCTGTTAAATTACCTTTAGTATTACAAGTTCAAGTAAGGAAATGCTGACATACAGTATGGTGAAAACTTATTTTCATGGTGTACTTCATTTTTCACAGCTTTGTATTTTTTCCACTTTGAGCAGTGCCAGATGAGAAATTATGATAGATACGGTATACATAGATAGATGGCAATACTTGTGTGTATGGGAGTTATAGAATAAGATAAGCTTTAAAAAACAGAATTGAAGTTGCCATTGATAATAAAATGCATCTGCAAAGTCATCCCAATAGATTTCCTCTGTACATAGTGCAGAACTCCATAAAATCCATCTTCTGTTTTATTCTATAGCTATTGATATTCTGATATTGTCCACCTGAGCCTTTCCAGTAACCCTTTGTTTTTGCTTTAGACATAGATCTTTTTTTGTCCCCTTATCAGTTTATTTAGCTCAACATTTATACAGTAAGTCAGGCAGCTTCCCTTCTCATGATGATGTGTAATTTTCATGTTTCTGCATGTTTTTCATGTTTGTCAGCTATGTTATCACAATCATTCCTTTCTTTCAATATGTATTTGTTTCTGCATTTGTGTGAGGAAAAAAACAGCTTCCCCATAAGCGTTCGTTGCATGTCAACCTCCCAGCACTGCGTACGCAAAACAAGCGCCGTCTCACATATGCGACTGATAAGGCTGTAAGAGAAATTGATTGCTTGCCGCATCAGAAGTTGCCGTTTAACTCTCTGAAATAGGCGGAGATTGTATGTGAGACTGTAGATATTTCCTTTTCGTGTCTGAGAACAAGCAGCGTTTAATTCTGTCACTTTTATGCTAAGATAACACATAATCAACATCAAAGACGAGCTTTTTTCTCCTTATCTAAAGCTCACAGGCAACTAATTACTTACAGTATTGTGTTAGACACCCACATCAGCTATTGCAAGTTACAGCTCAGAGTTTTAAACCAATATCACAATGTCACAAATGGAAAAAAAGAGACATGTAGTTCATTATAATGTAGCATTGTGTTTTGTAGCATTTGTAGTACCGCCCTTGGAGGAAGTTATATAGAACAAAGACTTTGCTTTGTATGAACCTTATAGCAGAAAAGTGGTGTTTTACTATGTGATTAGTAGCAACATTTCTTCTGGGAGTAAAAAAAAGAGAGAAGAGACAGATGGAAATAGTGAATAATTACTCTCAATGCAGCAGGAAAATGCATTTTACATGTTTACCTCTCACAGCACAGCAGTTTAGCCTCCCTTAACAATACTCATTCTGAAGCGCCAAGACTTAATGAGCAGAGTAAATTGTAATTCACTTAAGAAGAGTCATTCTTTCAGATAATTTAGTAAATGTGTTGTTGAGAACTTTAACTGTGATTTATTCATTCGTTTGATGTCAAGTGGTGGTCATGTCAATCTCCATAATTTCGCTCACCCACACGCTCGTAAATGCATAAAACCACACAAGCACACACACACACACACACACACACACCGAGGGTGTGTAGATGCTCTCTGAAATGCAAATACTCAGATGGCACGCAAGGCAGATGGCACAGATTAATGGACCTAGACTCACAGTTTCTTGCTTTGTCCCCTCCCCGAATGCTTATATATGAAGTGATAGCCACGAAAGCATCCACTGAAACGCTGAATTGCTTACATCTGGGTTTGCAGATCAACATGGCGATAAGACCTGAGATAAGCATTTTGAAGTATTAAACACTCCCTGTGGATTAGATCCTCACCCTTACTCAATATGACAAACAGCCACACCAGTTGTAAGCCTGCATTTTGAGCCCTAAACCTTAGTACAGTAGATTAACAGCCATTATGAAGATTTACTTAATTAAGAAGCGCTGAAATGCTCCCCGCCACTTGACGTTTGACATTCAGCAGATGGCTGTGTCCATTAGGACAAAATATTTCATAGACACAAACATTTTGATCTGGTATTTGACGTTTTGTTTCTATTTTAATGCTTCCTGTGTAACATGAATCATACATTCGGACATTTAAAATGTAAACGGTTTTATCTATGAACAATTTACACACAATTGTAAAATGGAAATCATACAGAAGTTAAATGAAAAGCATGACCAGACTATGAATTTATATGTATATGAATCTTACCTCCAATGTCTCCAATGTAGTGATTTATTAATCCAACACATTGTGCCTAAAGAATCAGTATGTTACATGCATTCTGTGATTAATTTAGCAATTAAGTGGTTTCTAATACCTTGCAGCTGTTTTGGTTATATGTTTGCATTTCCAATAAGCATTAAGCATTTAATCAAACGCCTTGCCATAACTTGATGCTTCACATTTGTCTGTTCTCTTTGATAACTGTCAGTAACATATAAGCACTTCCTCCACATTTGTATGAGAGTTTCTTCTGAGAAGGAGGAATGTAAATGTAAGTGTAATAAATCTTAGCCTAGGGTCTTGTGATAAAATGCAATTATCAAAGCTTAGACTTCATAAGACATGTTCAGTTCGGGGCACATCCACAACTCCATTACTAACAGATTCTGCGTTGTTGATTTAACGTGAATCAAAGACTGGAGAATAATCAGTGAAATTTGGAGCCTCATTACTCAACGTCCTTCTTAGAACATGCACATTTTTATCTCAAGTTGGGTTGATAATATTCAATTCTTTATTATTGGTTACAAATATCTCATACTTATGGTCATGTATGTGAAGGAACCTCCAAGCATAAATATTTAAAAGGATAGTTCCCCCAAAAATAAAAGTTCTGTCATTAATTACTCATCTTCATGTTGTTCTAAACCCATAAGACCTTCATTCATCTTCAGAACACAAATTAAGATATTTTTGATGAAATCCGAGAGCTTTCTGACCCTGCATAGACAGCAACAGTACTACTGCGTTCAAGGCACAGAAATGTAGTAAGGCCATTTATGAAATAGTTCATGTGACGTCAGTGGTTCAACTGTAATTTTATGAAGCTACGAGAATACTTTTTGTGCGCAAAGAAAACAAAAATAATTGTTAAATAAAATTGTTGATTTTTTTTTTTCTTTGTGCACAAAAAAGTATTCTCGTAGCGTCATAAAATTAAGGTTGAACCACTGATGTCACATGGACTATTTTAGCAATGTCCTCACTATATTTTTGTTCCGAAGATGAACAAAGGTCTTACAGGTTTGGAATGACATGACGGTGAGTAATTAATAACAGAATATTTATTTTTGTGTGAACTATCCCTTTAACTTTGGTGTGTACCTTATTTCACTCTGCTTGTATAACCCAGTCATACAGCTTATTGATTAGTTGTTACATTAGTTGTATAGACAATCAGAGTTATAAATGTTGATGAAAAGTAGCCTAATATTCGAGGGAAGTGAGTGATATTTAGGGACTTGGGGCTGGATTCACAAAAATGAGAATAAAACACAGACTTTGACAGTGTCTGGTTGTGTATTAAACTTGTATACTGGGGTTACTTTGTCTACAGCAAATTCACCACTGTTCGATCTTAACAATAAAAATCTGATAACCATCTATATTAACTATTCTCAAAATAACAAGTGTCTCTTGAATTTTTTTTGTGAGATTGTTGTAATGCTAAGTAGCTGAAACAACTGAACAAATTAATTAAATGCCTTACCTTTTGAGATTTAAGACAATTGCAAGGCTTTACCTTATTGATATAGATTTCTTTTTTACAAATAATTTACAAAAAAAAAAATCATACAATTTTTCTTGAGAAAAGAAAATGAAACTCACAATAGTAGTTAAAAGAGAATATATATATATATATATATATTAGCACCAATGTCTCACTACATTGGAGACATTGGAGGTAAGATTCATATTCTAGCAATCAGGTACCAGCCTTAGAAATCACCCAGAACACCTTAGCAACCACATACAGTAGCAACACCCTAGTATGGTGGTGAGTTTTGCAGTAAGCACAATTTCCAAAACATTTTCTACAGAAAATGTAAAAAGGCTGTTTTACCAGTATGGTTTTAACATCCTTGTGTCCTTACACATTCAGGAGAACACTTGTACACAAAGGTATCATCCTGCACAAAGGCTAATCAATTCAAATAAGACAATAGATTAGCTAATCTTTCAGTAGAGGTTCTTTTGGATTTCCCATGACACACACGCTTCCCTCGTTCTCTTTCCACAGTTATACACACTTTCTCAAGAGCCCAGTGCTAATTTGAATTGATGGCTTGGCTAGCTCGGTGAAATTAGCTCCGTATCGCATTTAGGGGAGTAAAATAACATGTTTTCCCTCTCTGCGGAGGCTAAGCCATGCCAGAGAATGGGCTACTGGGTTTTTGGCGCCCTGTTCTATAAAAAATTGCCAAAACAACCCTAAGACAACATGGATATTACAACAAGGTCAGAAAAGAGGAGCTTTCGCAGCAGGTGATCAATCAGGAGCTAAAAACTAACCGTGAAAAGGCAGGCTCCTGTAGTGACAAACCATTATCACGGTTCACGCTTGTGAATAAGCAAATCCAGTATGTTCAGATTATGTTGTGGAGGCAGGGAGTATCTTTTGTGGTGCCTTTAATATTTTATTCTACATACTTCATACTGTGAGGTGATTTTTGTACTAATTAACAAATATATTATTCTGAAGTTATTCTGTGCTTTGACTGCAGGTGTGAATAAACTCAGGAATCTCCTGTAGTTTGCTTTTGTCTTTAAATACAATGGGTTTTAGTGTAGTTAATCAAATTCTCCCCTTTATATCAAATACAGTTTCTTTGATCTCTTTTTTATGGAAATAATTTTCCTCCTCGTCTCTCTGAAATTACATTTCAGCCTGTCAAGCTATCGTATGGCTTCATACGGACTACTTGATCATACATTTATGGTGCTTTTTCGTCCTTTTTAGAGCTTGACAGCCTCCGGTCACGTTTGTTGATTTCATTGAATGTAAAATAGTAGTGTGAAGATTTCTTTTTCCACAGAAAAGTGAAAAATCTTTTCTTACTGGTTTCACACAACATGAGGGTCGATGATGACAGAATTTTCATTTTTATGTGAACTGTGAAGTCGGTGAACTGTGAAGTCTTTGGGGTCAAATATGTAATAGCTTTGCAGACTGTTGCGGTGGGCTTTCAGCTTTTGGCCCAAGGCTGTTCGAATGACACTTTTGGAAGGTACTCTGCAACTTTCAAACAGTGCCACAGATTCCCATTTGGATTGAAATCGTGGATTTGGTTGGGTCATTGCGTATGTATGTATTCGTAGATGACAGAAATGTTGACGCATCCACCATCTTGGAACATGTCGTCACTTGCAGCAAAGAGTATAGAAGACCAAGAGGCGAAACTCAATAGAACGTTCCATTGCAACAGAGGCGCCCAGCAGCAGCCCTGCGCTTCTGCCATTTTGGGGTGAAAGCGACTCGGCAGTCCCCTAGATTCTAGCTGTCGCTATGGCAAATATCAGTTACTTTGTTTAAAAAACCGTACATTAAAGCTGAAATACAGCCTGAACGATGACAACAATATCGTACAATCACTAGACTAGTGATCATCAAATCCTTTTAACAGTTTATTTTACAGATTTTATTTTAAAGTCTTACCTTTTTTCACAAAACCTTTTGCTCTCTTGCATGTCAGTTTCGGTTGAAAATATTTTAAGTTCAAGTGTTAGCATTATTAACACTGAATTAATACCAACATATGAAATTAAATTAATGACAGAAAAATTAGGAATGCTGGACAATAAATATATAACAGGAATATAACAACTTGACAGTAAACTGTTTTTGCAGTATTGTCTTATATTAATGTCTGTTAAAGGAAGACTGTAAACAAAAAAAAACACACACGTACAGCCACTTTCTCCAAAATTGTTTCATTATTTAATTATGACAGAGACACAGCAATGCATCATGTTCTAATCTCTGTCACACTGATAGTTTTTGCAGTGGATTGCCCAACATTGCATTCTTTTATTCCACTTTGACTTCTCTTTCGTTGTTATTCTGTCTATTTCTGTATATTTGTGCTGTTGTCCAGTTGGAATTTTCACCCCAAAATGGCGGCCGCGCTACCGAAGCGCCACCTAGTGGCTGTTACCCAAAAAGCATCCGCGTTTCGCCTCTTGGTCTTCTATACTCTTTGCTTGCAGTAAAAATCAATCCCTGCGTCCAAATGTGCATACCATCCACCCTATCTGCCCTAAATAGTATTGAAAATTACTAATATCACATAGAATTTAGGATGGATAGTATGCACATTGGGACGCAGGCAATGAGTTTTCCAAGATTCCACATTGTTGCGCGCAGCCTCTGGCTGTAAAAACCGCCAAGATATAAATTCCAGAAGAGATGGGATAACCTTCCACAGGTTCTTCTTGTTGTGATGTTAGTTTAGCAAAATCATCTGCTGAAGGCTATTGCGGATACAGATATTCTTGCATATAACTATATGTAGCAGTAAGTCAACTTGCTCTTACAGACCAGGTTTGACCATTCCAATATGGCGGACAGGCGCTAATAAGGCATCTGTCTGTGGGTCATAAGACTTCCTACTTTTTATTCTTGAGCAACTCCAATGGCCCACTGACAAGCTATATTTCTGCACCATCTTTCTGCTGTTTTCACAAGATTCCCAGACACTGCTGATGAAAGCA
The DNA here is from genome assembly GCF_001515625.1 of Sinocyclocheilus rhinocerous. NCBI lineage: Eukaryota > Metazoa > Chordata > Actinopteri > Cypriniformes > Cyprinidae > Sinocyclocheilus > Sinocyclocheilus rhinocerous. The sequence continues at coordinate 264,497 of NW_015639585.1, read as the reverse complement.
TAATGGAACCACAACACTTTCTGAGGTGTGTGCAGAGGTATTTTCACCTTTTTTTTTTTTTTTTTAAGTAATTTTATATATAGAGAAATGGCATTTCATGTCAAAAACCTGCCAGCCCCTGATATACAGGCTTTTGCACAGTTCTGTTTGAGTAATTGCTTCTTTTGTGCCATCCAGCCGTAAACACCATGGCTGATTGCTGCACTTTAACTCTGTTCTCAGCTAAATTCTGCAGCCCCTAGTATCGGTCGGTCTCACGGTGACTTCACGCACAAGTCTTCTTGATCGCATAAGGAGTTTTTTGGGGCAACCTTTTCTAAGCACTGTCTGGATGGCTCCCACTGGGACTTTCAAATACTTAGTCATTTGTTTTGTAACCTTGTATCCATTGTTTTAGTTTACCTCTGACTTCTCTGGTATGCTTTAATCTTTATTTGCACAGCTGTCCTTCAGATGTGAGTGTGCAATTTTTATTTATTTATTTATTATGTTTTGGGAATATGTGCAAGAAGATATTATGTTATACAGTTAATAAAAAAAAACATAAATAACAATTATTAATTAATTTCAGAAACATGCAGCTTTGATGTTTGTATTTTGTGCAATGAGCTAAGAGGTCAGTCTGTGATGTCTGGATTTTCTGTTGGTTCATTTAGGTCTGCTGTTTGAACTCTGGTATGCCACGAAAGCTGAAAATACTTCACATGTGCTTGCATTTCAACTTTCTGATGTTCACAAGCATATGAAAGGAGCACAAAGCCTAAACTGGCACCTTAACTATAGGTCTTTTGCCTAGAAAATGTGGCGAGTTTTTTTATGAATCCCAGTGAAATCCAATTTTATAGTATTGTCTCCTTTTTAGAGCAGTGGTTTTTCTTCTGTGTAGTTTAAAAATATTTTAGTTCTTAAAAATAAAATAATAACCATAAGACACTGCACATGTATCTTTTATTTAGAATTTATTAATTGCATTAATTTATCTGCCTGTATTTTTTAATGATTATTTTTATAACAATTTGTTGATATGTTAATTTAAACATTGGCCAGTTTGTGTTCTGAAATCTTGTGCTAATGAAAAAAAAGAAGAAAAAAAAAAGATGAAGAAAATATATCCTTTGAGCATTGTATCAGTAATAGAAATATTTTCAATTAATTACTAATGCGACATGTAACGCATTGCTTGTCCTTTTGCGTTTTATGTGTTCTTCGGCGTTAAGATGGTAAAAACTGAGCTTGCACAAGGCCTACAATGAAGTAAATGATGGAAATTAAGATTATAGCAATATTTATAAAGCTAATTCAAACAGAAATAGAGAATACTCAAAGTGTATTTTAGATGTGGATTAATTAGCTCTGATCTAAAGCCATTCATCACTGGAGACCCCTCGCACAGCGGGAATCAAAGATTTCGTCTCTGTCAGAATGATTCAGTACCCTATGATTTTCTTCTGGAAAACTGAATATGGACATCAGAAGAATCACGTCGGGCTTCTAAAATGAGCTAGTAATGGGACTATTGCATTTGAAAAGCACCCAGAGAGAAAGCGAATAGGAGAGGGACATCTTAAATTAGATCTAATAGAAAATGCAATAAAAAATAAAAAAGTGCAAATCGAATGAAAAAAATATATCCTGCTGTGTAACCATAGCAACATTCTGTTTGTCAAAATGCGGGTAGTTGACAGCATGCTGTTGTAGTGTGTGTGTGTGTGTGTGTGTGTGTGTGTGTGTGCGTGTGTGTGTGCATATATGTGTTTTATTAGACTGGTGAGCGTCCATCTACAGAAGGACACTGTCCATGTCCTTGTGCATTTGGATAAGTGTCAAGTAGTGTTAATTTGGTCAGCTATAGCTATGTCTTAGTCTCGGGCTAAAATGTCCTTGTTAGTTTTTATCATATTTAGTCAACCTTATCCTATTTAGTTTTAGTCAAGTTTTAGTCGACTAAAAGTCTCAACATTTTAGTCTAGTTTTAGTTGAAGAAAACCTGAAGTATTTTAGTCTATTTTTAGTCCAAGAAAATCTTAAGTATTTTAGTCTAGTTTTAGTCGAAGAAAACCTGAAGTATTTTAGTCTAGTTTTAGTCAATGAAAACTTGACATTTTAGCAATAAGATTATTATTAATTAACTGTACAGCAGTATTAATTTTGGCAGCCATTTTTTTATTTAGTCTTACTCTCAGTCATTCTTGAGAAGTGGGACAAAACAGGGTGCAAAATTGAAAAAATAAAACCTGAACTCAAAAACTCAGACAAATGAAACTACATGTGTATCTTACATGTACTAAGCTACTGAGCTATGCTTTGATACAACCTCCAAACTTTTCTCTTTTTTTAACAAAATGTGCTTTTTTACCTTGGACTGTACTGTATTAAAACAAACACAACAAACAGTGAGTATGTTATTGTTTATAAAGGTTTTATTCAAGAGTCACATTTAAATATTTTGATATATCATTGAGAACATTTTTCGTCATAGTCTTCGTTAACGAAATTAACACTAGTGTCAAGGTTAGAGATGTAGAGAAAAAAAAAGTGTGTGTGGGAGAGAAAGACATGTGTTTGAAGTCCCTGATGTGAAGTTTCCTAATGCATCCCATGGGTGTCATTACACACACAAAGGCAAGACACTCTTTAAACACACTTCTCATACGCTCGGATACAGTCTTAATTATGAGTCTATCAAACTTGCTCCCTGCAGACAGCGCACACACACACACACATACACACACACACACACACACACACACACACAGAAGTTTCACACATAATTGCATAGAACTGGCTGCTACAAGAGGTTCATGCAATTTTTCGTGCATTTTGCATGAGGACTGGTTGCACATGTATTTTGCACATTTATGACACATGTCATGCATGTTTGCCCTCATGCATAATACAAGACCCATGCAAATCACTCTGTTTATGTTTATGCTTACGCTGGGATGCAGCTTTGAGAAAAGCTTCCATTTCTAGGAGATGCACAAGGGATGAGTGGTAATGGTATGATATGGCCTAGGGTTGAGCAATATACCAGTAGACACGATTAACTGATAAAGATTTTGGACTAACGTCCCTATCACGACATGCTCACGTGACTTTGTTGTGCTACGTTACGGTGGTCCAGTAGTGCACAACACAACGCAATTAAAAAAGCGAACATAAGCTCACAACACAACGACATTAAGCCACAACACAACGACATTAAGCTCACAACACAACGACATTAAGCTCACAACACAACGACATTAAGCTCACAACACAATGACATTAAGCTGACAACACAACGACATTAAGCCACAACACAATGCTTTTTTTAATGTCGTTGTGTTGTGCACTACTGGTCCACCGTACTACGTCGTCACAAAAACGTATTGTTTGCACGCGTTTTTCTGTGATTTTAAGCAATGAAATGCAATCAGCAGCGAAAGAGAACTCATTTTGCTATATGCATGAGTTGTCTGAGCACTGTCAGAGAGCGCGAGAGTATTGAGTTATTTTTGCCACTTTGTAGACCTTGAACGGTTAAATATACACACTTGTATGTGTCAGAATGCCCTTGCAATTACCCTTGTAAACACAGTAGGTCTTAAATGAAAGCAAACAGCTGAGAATGAAAACACGTATAAAACACGTACGCTGAAAATGTGTAACAGTATATTGGATCCGAGCAGCTCTTAAAGTGACAGTAGTCTAATGTTCCTGCTTTCAGTCATTCATTCAAACAACAAAAGAGAGAAAATCTCTCACTGCTCTTGACTAAATCACTTTTGTAACTTTGATGAGAAGAAATATATATTTAATTTACTCAGTGAAGAATATGGAGTGTTTTTATCCTATACATTTTATAGATCATATACAGGTGCATCTCAATAAATTAGAATGTCGACAATTCACTAAAAATGTTTTTTTTGTTGGTCTTATGAAGTATTCTAATTTGTTGAGATAGTGAATTGGTGGGTTTTTGTTAAATGTGAGCCAAAATACAAACAATTAAAATAACCAAAGACTTAAACTAACTGTGTGCATTGAATTTATTTAATACACGAGTTTCACAATTTGAGTTGAATTACTGAAATAAAAACTTTTCCACGACATTCTAATTTATTGAGATGCACCTGTATATACATACTTTATACAGTGTATGTAGAATTTCTTATTTATTTGTTCTTCTGTCATTTTTTGTCCTATTGCTTGTAATTAGTTTCTTATTCTTATTTAATCGCTGACTGTTTACTTGTCTTCAGTGAGCTTGAGTTTTTCTTTGTTTGTTTGTTTTTTTTTTTTTATATAGGTTATAGTATTATTTCTTTGTGATATTGACACTGTTGACAAGAATTATGAAATTTCTATGGTATCAACAATTTTGATGTCATGAAGACCTTATTTAAGCAAAAAAAACTATATTGTGATGTATATTGTTACTGTGAAATTAAATTACTCATATCATGATATAAGATTTTGGTCATATCACCCACCCCTAATATGACCTCTCATTTTTAGAGTTAAATAGCTCAAATACTTACTGTGTTTTAAGTAAATATGAAGGCCAAACCCTTTTTTAAATTAATAATCCAGTTGATATTATGCCTCATACATTTTCATTAAGATTTTTTTTTAATTATTATTATTGTTCAGGCTGATTAATTTGCCAATATTTTGGCCATTTTGAGAATATCACCAGCTATACCAACTATAACCACAATAGTTATACATGTAGATATTCGCAATAGTTCTAGATATTCAAAAATAACAATAGTTGTATGTATTTGTGTCAGTTTTAAAATCTGCTGACACCATTTTCAATGGATGAAATTACTGTTTATAAACAAATGCTTGGTGGTGGCACTTGTCCGTCACCCTCATAAAAAGCGGTTTTAGACAAGTTCTCTGTTTAAATTGAACCAAAATATTTGTGGAAACTGTTGCTGGATATGATGTGCTTTATATAAACCAGGGGTGGCGAACTCCGGTCCTGGAGAGCCGCAGCCCTGCAGAGTTCAGCTCCAACCCTAATTAAAACTCACCTGCCTGTAGCTTCCTAGTAACCCTTCAGACCTTGATTAGCTTGTTCAGGTGTGTTTGATTAAGGTCGAAGCAAAACTCTGCAGGGCTGCGACTCTCCAGGACTGACGTTCACCTCCCCTGATATAAACTTTCACATTGTACATTTTTTTAGCCC
>NW_015639585.1:258940-259210 GCF_001515625.1 Sinocyclocheilus rhinocerous | reverse complement strand
CCTTTTTTTTCCCCCCCCCCCCCCCAGTATGGATCGTATGCTGCATAACCCAGCATGTGATTCAACAAACACACTGAAACGATTCTGAACATCCTGGTGCCATTCCAAGCACAGTGCTACGTCTGCTATCCATACTCTGCATGCGGGTGTGTTTATCTGCAGTAATGTTTTAAGTGCTTCCTCTGTGAAATGAGAGGAACAGATGGATTTGGCAGATCCCATGGTACTGCTATCAACTCTAAGTCCTCATTGACACAAACAAAACTACCC
>NW_015639585.1:258516-258929 GCF_001515625.1 Sinocyclocheilus rhinocerous | reverse complement strand
CTAAATCCTCATTGACACAAACAAAACCTCCCCCCCCCCCCATGGCTGATTCATAATGTTTTTCCCTCATTTATTTAGTTTTGATAATTGCTTCAGATAACAGAAATGCTGACGGATGCAGTGACAGGTTTAAAAGCCCATCCTTATGGCACTTTTTCAGCATTTAAAATGTAGCGAATTCATTGTATTACATTGTTAATTGTATTATAATGTTTATATCTGTATGTAGTTGTATAAATTTAACTTCATATTAATTCTAATTATATTATAATATTTATTTTTTTATAATTTAATTTATATTAATCCTACTTATATTATTTTACTAAAGTTGTACTAATTTAACGTATATTAATCTTACATTTTATCTAATAGTATTATATTATATTATATTATATTTAATATAGCTGTATAAA
>NW_015639585.1:248281-251136 GCF_001515625.1 Sinocyclocheilus rhinocerous | reverse complement strand
TATTATAATGTTTATATCTGTATGTAGTTGTATAAATTTAACTTCATATTAATTCTAATTATATTATAATATTTATTTTTTTATAATTTAATTTATATTAATCCTACTTATATTATTTTACTAAAGTTAACTTCCAACAACAAATACAAAGAGAGCCACCTAGAGCAAATATCATAAATGTGTACAGAGAGGATATTTATTTTTTTATAATTTAATTTATATTAATCCTACTTATATTATTTTACTAAAGTTGTACTAATTTAACGTATATTAATCTTACATTTTATCTAATAGTATTATATTATATTATATTATATTTAATATAGTTGTATAAATACAACTTCATATTAATCCTAATGATAATTTATTATATTTAATAGTTTTACTAATTAATAATAATCCTATATTAATCCTTATATTTTTGTTGTATTTCCTACATTGATTCATAAAATTACAAATAAAATACTACTTTAGTTGTTTATTCTGGATCTTTTAGCTGTTGATAATTCAGGTTAATTGACTTCACATTAAAGTTGTTAATGTGATGGTGCATGTAAACTCATTAACGTTGTGCTAATGAAGTGTTCATTAAAACCAGCACAGTGCTTTCTTACATGATATTTCTGCCTTTGGCCATAGTACTGAATTAGCTGTGGATGTATTGAATGAGTAGAATTTAACTAAAATTCTCATTTTTATTCTTCATCTGGATTGTTTCCTTATGCATGATGACTGTCATGTGAATAGGAGTGATGATCTGGGATCAGATTTTCCCCAGTCTAGATAAATGTCAGTTATAAAAACAGTTCCTAGACCATAACTCGTGTCTTGACACACTGTAAGAATAGTGACCCACATCTCACACTCCGCTGTGTCAATCTGACAGTGATCCTCTATGGTGCATTAACATCGCTGTAAGAACTCTTCACCTGTCAATCAAAAGGCAGATGATTGACAGCTAAGTGTTGTGGTATGTACATTCATTAGACCCTTGGCTATCTAATGCTAACTTCATACTGAGTGCAATCTCTGCACAATTTAAAACAAATCCGAGCTCTAACTTCCTCACCTTCTTTCAGATTATGTTACAAAAAAAAACACTCAACCCCACACAAATGCAGAAGATAAGTGACTTCATGTGTGGCGGTGACAGTTCACTGACAGCTTCTCCTCTCGTCCAATCACATTTGGATACCAAGATCTTAGCAGATGCCACTGTTTCTGCAGAAATGGAGCTCGCTGTTGCTGCGAGTTAAAAAATATGTGATACGAACAAGATGTCTACAGTAATAGACCTTCTGTCAGTAAATGGCGATCTTATTTGGGAGAGGTTTTTTTTTTACATTTCGGTAACACTTGAAGTCTGTATAGTGAACAAAAAGTTGTACTGTAACTGTAATTGATGGAGTGTTTTGTGTAGTTAGGTGGTTGCTTATGAGCCCAAGTCAAAGAGCCCACCCTCAAATCTCTAAAATATTATTTTTTTCCATAGTTTATTATTAGGATCACTCCTTCAACTTAAGTCTATTGGATGCTTTATATTCTGCAAATATTATTCATAGTAAACAAACAGCATTGGACAAATGATGAGGTTTAATACTTAGTTTCTCAATACTTAGTTGCTTAATACTTAGTTTCTCAAAAGTATGAGCATTTTTTTCTTTAATATATGGGCGATATAGGTTTGTATTTTAATATAGGTTTATACTTAATATGTGACCCTGGATCACAAAACCAGTCTCAAGTCGCACGGGTATATTTGTGGCAATAGCCAAAAATACATTGTATGGGTCAAAAAAAGGCGATTTTCTCAATATTTTAATTATTTTGCACCCTCAGATTCCACATTTTCAAATAGTTGTATCTCGGCCAAATATTGGCATATCCTAACAAACCATACATCAATGGAAAGCTTATTTATTCAGCTTTCAGACGTACAAATCTCAATTTTGAAAAATTTACACTTATGACTGGTTTTGTGGTCCAGGGTCACATTTATGGTGAGTGACAGCTTAATTTAGACTACATTTCCAACCTTGTTCCAATATTTGTTCTTGTTTATTTAAATTTCATGTTTATTTAGTGTTTATTGTTAGGAAGTAACACAAGAGTTCTAGGTTACTGTTCAAAAGTTTAGGGTCGGTAAGATTTTATTTATTTATTCATTTATTTTACTTTTATTTACAGTAGCAGGAATGCATTAAAATGTTCTGTTATGTTACAGAAGTTTTCAAATCTTTAAATAAATGTAAATCTTTTGTTCTATTAACCAAAAAAAGTGAAAAAAAAATATCAAGGTTTCCACAAAAATATGAAGCAACTCAACTGTTTTCAACATTGATAATAATCAGAAATCTTTCTTGAGCACCCATACAGTTTGAATTCATATTTGATTCATATTTGAATCATTTCTAAAGGATCATGTGACACTGAAGACTAAAGTAATGACTGCTGAAAATTCAGATGTGCCAATCACAAATAAATTACATTTTAAATAGAAAACAGTGTTTTAAAATGTTATTCATTTTTCACAGTATTACTGTAATAATTACTGTTTGTTCAAATAAATGCAGACTCTGTGAGTTTAAAAGACTTTCCAAAAACATTTAAAAATATTACTGACCCCAAACTTTTGAACGATATTTTATATAAGGCAATAATTGAAACAGAAATTGCATTTGAGTCTATCGTGAGAGACGTGTTTAAATAAGTATGCTGTATGTAGAATAAATTGTAGACTACAATGTGTCTGATATTCTGATGAGGCCATTTTGGGCAAGTAAACTTTTATTTTTATCTCGTTTATTGCACTGATATAAACTGACTGGCTATATGTTGCTCTCTCTCTGTGTGTG
>NW_015639585.1:225727-247491 GCF_001515625.1 Sinocyclocheilus rhinocerous | reverse complement strand
TGTGTGTGTGTTTGTGTGTGTGCGTGTGTGTGTGTGTGTGTGTGTGTGTGTGAATGGGTGGGGGTGGGGGGGGCTGTGTACTGCTTACTCAGCTACTTTTAAAGACCCATTTCAGTTTAGCTCACCCAGAGAGCGGCCTCAAGGACAACTCACCCCGATCTCCATCAGAGAGTCTGTCACTGCGTATGTGTGAGCCTGTGTGTGTGTTTCAGTCAGGAAGTAGAGTTGTGTGTATCTGCGAGCTGATGAGTTATACATGCACACTGAATGACTCGACCTGCACTGTGTGTCTGTGTGTGTGTGTGTGTGTGTGTGTTTATGGTTTGTATTTAGCAGAGAGTGTGCATCTGATTCAGTTCCAGGGAGAGCAAGGCGATAAATTCTTGTTTGAGTTAATCCAAATGTCAGAGGAGTGAATTGTTTAAACAGCACGGCTTGAAAAACATGGGAGAGAAAAATGTTAATGCTAAAGAGCGTAGGGAAAGATTGGATTAATGGAGCTAGTGAGGGTTGGAAGAGGGAAAGATGGAAAAGAAATGGAGGGGGAGAAAGGGCATGCGTCTCTGTTCTGCATGCCTGTGTGCCAGCTCGCTGCATTAGCGCGCTTCTTCAGAGACTGACAGAATTTGCACATGATAACGCACCCTGCCAAAAGCAAGTGCACAAGCCCAGAGACAGACCGAGAGAGAAAGAGAGAAGGGGATGGCGACAATGAGGAAAGTTTTCCCAAAGTAGGCAGATGTAAAGCTGCCAGTTGAATTCTACTAGGTTTTAAAGGGATAGTCCACCCAAAACTAAAAATACTGTCGTTTTTTTGGACAGACCATAAAAGTGGATATTTAGAAGAATGTTCTCAGTGCTCTTTTCCATACAAGGAACCTAAAAAAAAATTACCAGGCGCTGTCAGGCTCCAAAAATATTGCAAGTGGGAGGAACAGAGCAAGTCACATACAGCATGCACATATTAAAATTTGGCACGTCATGATTGGTTACGAGTAGTGCTATAGTTACAAATAGTATGTCCATTACTGAATACACATTTCATGAAGAAAAATGTCGTTTTTAATGTAATCTATTACATTACATCTATTACAATCGGACTACTTTTTGATAACTTTTAGAGTACTTTTGACCTAACTCGTTATTACATTGATTTAAATAGAACAATCTTGTGCCATATTGATATAAAAAATAAATAATTTTCAGTGTAACTATAGCCGCCTAATTATAGTGCCTATACTGGATGTACAATTCCACAAATCTGTAACACTTTCGGAACATATATAAATGATAGACTTTTTAAGACAGGAAAATTAAAATAATAATCTAATTACAAGTATTTATTTTTTTGGAATCTGATTACGTAATCCAGATTACATGTAATCAGTTACTATACCCAGCACTAGTTACAAGTCATATGATAACCAATGACTTGATCTGGCATCAATAGGTATGTTTGACTTTGGCTGCAGCTAAATTTAACCGATCAGATAAACATTTGGGGGGAGGATTTGATGCTCACACTGCATACAGATGAAGTGGATTATATGAAATATTTGATCAAATACACGTATGTTTCAGATATTTTCATGTAGCAAGACACTTACAGTATATCAGTACTCTGTATACTGCCTAATACAGTACATGTATGTACAAGAATAAAGTTCAGCATAAGCCTATACTATTTAAGTAAGGGATAATGTACATCCAAAGGGCTGTTATCGCAAAATAAACCAAGACACAAAGTTTATTATGCTTATTACACAGCTACTTTAAAAAATAAAAACAGCATGATATTTCATAAAAGGCTTACAAGCATAACATAATGCCTTTCTCCATGCCATAAGACCTTACAAATCGCTTAAGAAATGTTTTAAGAAACTACTACATCTCAAAACCTCTTTTTACAAGAGCTCTTAGATGTTCTACTTAAAGAGGCCTTTTTTTTATGGTATCTGACCGCTTTCAGCCTGGATTCTTCGAGGAGCTCAGGCTGGGCGAGGAAAGGAGTGGCACCCCCAACTTCAAAGCCACCCAGATTTCACATGTGATGCAAGACCTTGCAATGCTTTCGCCTGAAGGGCATGGTCTTGCTGTGTAGCAGGTGTTTAGATAAGGCTTGCCAAAAATACAGAAATATAAAAAATACCCCTCCAAACTATCATAGATATTATTATTCTAGAAAGAGCTGATTTAGACAATTTAATATTGTGATGTGTTTGCATCATTGTTTCCACAGTTTGAACATTGAATATGACAACAGAGTTGTGCTGAGAGAGTAACTTTAACTTAATGCATGAGTTAATCCATCATATTGTGTTTTATTGAGTCGTATTTACCAAGCTGCTTCTTGTTTGCCATTGATGTTGAAGTTTTGATGCATCAAATTCTTCTGAGCTTTTGAATTTGCGATATTACGCCTGCTATCTTTAAAATCAAACTTGAAATTACTGTCAGTCCTCAAATATTGAAGCAATTCAAAAAGAAATACAAAAAAAGATGTAACTCTAGTTGTCACTTTTTATATTCTTCATCTAAGTTTTTATTTATTTAATGGTGCGTGTTTGAGACAGTATAAAATAAAATGTAAAAAAAAAAAAGTGTTTTTATGTCAATAGAAAAACCACCAAAACACCGAACATTTATTCAGACACATTCTGTTTTGTATGGATGGAAGCATAGAACTTGTTAGCATGCAACAGTTTGATGTAATTTATGTTTTCAAAGCTCTGGTAAATGGAAGAAAATGTGATAAAGCCTTTATGTGAATCAAAGCTTATTTATACCCTCAAAGGAAGAAACAGGCATATTTTTCTCTGCACATTTTCCTTTTCTTTCATTCTTTCTTTTTTTCTCTTACATAAACACTCTTCAAAGGCAGGATGAGGCCCAGAAGCAATAATGGCAGACAAATAAAATAATACTTTAGGCATATGCCGCTAAATGGCTTAATCAGCATTTGAGAAGTCCTGTTTAAAAAAAAAAGTGAGTAAAGAAAATGATACTGTTTTATTCATATTTTTTCTAATAGTTGCAGAGAAGAGAGCATTAAAGGATCATGTTCCATTTTCTGCATGATGTTTGTATATAAGTATCTTATAAACTACACTTAAAGATTCGTATACTTTCTAAATCACATCCGCCGTGTCACATCCAATCATCCAGCATTTTGGTGACGCTTTAAAAATGTATAGCTGAAAACATACATTGAATAGGGCTTGATTTCCCATAAACACGGCAAATTGCACTCTTAAAATCACGACTGTTTAACAATGCTGATAATTTGTTACTTAGTACAACTTCGGTGCATCATTACAGGAATTGTCAAGCCCAAAGGACCTCAACTAAGGCTGAAATTCTTGTTGTGCTTTTTTGATTGGAAACTTAAAAGATGCCCACGAGATTACAGTTACTTAGATCAGCGCTGTCATGAACTACCACTTCCTTTATAACCTGTATATCTCTGCACCTGTGACAGAGTGCAATATGTGAGTGTTGTGCTAGAGACTAGACAACTGGAGCTGTTTTGAAGTTGCCAGACTAGAAAGAAGTGGATGAGAAGGAGGAGGAAGAAAGTGTAGAAAAAACTCATTTGGCACACAAGATCACTCAAATATCCTTTGTTAACAATTTATTTATATAATTTTATGCTTTATTTTTAGTCTTTGTTAATGTAGTAGTCATAATTGCAGAGAGTGTGTTGTCTTATGAAGTCTAGACGTGAAATAGGCCAACGTTTTACTTTTTTTAATTCTTCCTCTTCTTCTTCTTCTTGGAAATATTGTAATAGCTTTGCAGTACATTGTCATTTATGAAATATGCCTTTGTTTCTGCTAAACTACACTGAAAAAAAAATGATTAATTGAATTTACTTAAAAAATGTTAAGGTAAGTGGTTGCAATCAATTTATTTTAGCTACATTTAAATAAACACATTTAGTTGACTAACTTTCAACAATCAATGTTTTTAATTAAAAGTAGCTAAAATAAGTTGTTTGCAAAAAGTTACCTTAAAAAAAATGTAGTATCATTTTTTTTTCAGTGTATGAAAGATCTGTTTAAGTTTCATGTCATGAAAGGTTCTCATTAATTTATGGATATTTTTGTTACATTTTGACCCCCTTTTTACAATGTAAAGGTGTGTATTTTATGCATGAATAGAAATGAGAATAAATAAGCAAGATATTATAAAGACTATTACAAAGTGAAATAATTTACTATTATATTGTCATTATTTTAAATTACATGCTACTTTGTAATTTTTGTTGATTTGTAAGTTGGCAGTTTCTTTTATTTATCTTATTAAAGCGGTGAGATGTCAGTTCAATTCATATTTATTTTCATAACACATAATGAATGCATTTTTTTCCCAAAACAGTTTTAGAGATTATATATCCATATAACCTTCAGAAATGTCAAAAATTGCATTATATATTTTTATCTGACACCTTAAGTTAACATGCCCTAAAAACACTTTATAAATATTTTTCATGGACCGTCTTGAGTTCTTGAGCCCTTAGTCTCTGGACGTCAGTTTGAGAGTTAGTCTGTCAGTAGGGATCTTATAAAAATAAGTACAGCAGTTGCCTTATGGTGACTTATCTTTCTATCTTTAGCGACACAACTGTCCTCTTTAAATGCATCACTCATTGGCTTTGATGGACAGCTGATTAATGCTGCTATTCTTTAATTATTCATAACTCACTCACCCACTTATTCAATCACTGACTCACCAAATGAGTCAGAGGTCAGTCAGGCATTTCAATAGACTCTTCTCTCCCATCAGCTAATTATGTTTATTGCCTGCTTAAAGATCGTTTATTAATGCCTGTTAGACCCAGAAAGATGATGCAAGATGGCACAGATGATTACATTTACCGGGACGGGTAATTACCGAAACTTTTGCTGACCTTTGACCTCGGCTCATATGTGCTCTAATCAGTCGGCCGTTCAGAAGGTTAATATGTCAAAGTCTACTAATGAACCAGTTCACTCCTGACCTTATTTAAACAGGCAACGTTGGTGTGATGAAGCGTGAGCAGAATGTTTATCGGCTTGTGTGTTTTGATGTTTCTAAAGCTTACCAGCAATCACTGTGCTGACCGACAAACTGGATTTTTACATTTTATGAAGAACAGGGCACATGAAAAATCTCACAATGCTAAGATGTTGTGGTATGAAATGACTACACTATATTTGTATTCCATAATAATTTTACTTTTGTATTTTTTTAGAATATTTTCTTTACTTTTTTTTATTTAAAATAATAAAAAGACGAATAAAAATAAATGTTTATAAAAGATGAAATGTATTATGCTCTGTTTTCATATATTTTTGGGATTTCCCATTCATTTCTTATGGCTGTCATTTTTGACCACTAACAATATAAGCATCATTTTTTTTCATTTACTTTTTAACCTTTTCTAATCATGTCCATGATTTGTTTGTGTATTCACATAGCAACTGAGACAGTTGAGTTTTGTACCATTCAGGTGAGGTATTAAAAAAAGACACATTTAAAAAAAAACGTGTAACAAGGACACCTTAAAATAGTTACCATAATTTTATTTTGTCATTGTACAAAAGTAAGTACACATTACTTTGTAATTTTTGTTACTTTGTAGGTTGACAGTTTCTTTTTTCCTACCAGCTATTACAGTAGCATGATCCTATTTCAATAGCAGTCTGTATCTTTTGATAAGAGTTAAATGTGCTAACAGTAAAATACATAACACGTACTGTTTTTGTTGTTAGCCTTCTCCAAGCAAACAAAGGCTTGGCTGCCATGTGACAGCACACCGCTAACTTTAAGTTTGCGCATTCGCCTAACAAGGCTTTTTTTTTTTTACATTACATTTCACGTTTGTGGCTGTTTCCTGGCTCTGGGCTCTGAATGCACAGTGGATGTCTGTGGTAACAAGAGCCTGAGCTACAGGGAGGAATCTAAGACGGGATCATCCAGAAGGGCCTGGTGTTTTTGCCGGCTGACCTCTCTCGCTGCCGCTAGCCTGTGTAATGCTAATTCTCTTTCAAGTGTGTTACATTAGCATCTGTTCGCAGTGTGTCCTGAGCCAATCAGCTTTGATCTGAACATTCTGTCTTTTCAAAGGGCTAAAAAAGAGCCCTAGCCTCAGAATCTGCATCCCTCGCGAATGCCGGTGGACTACCAATGATAACGCCCACAGACTACAATAAGTGTGGCCTGCTAACAAGGAAAAATGGCTTAGCATGTAGCATCAGAGTTGTCAGAAGTGCACACTCACTTGTTCTTTTGGCAAACTGTAGGCGTTGCAGTGTCTGCTCGACGAGAGCTTGTCCACAAAGTGCAGTCGTCTTTTGAGAGCGTTGCACCGAGGAACACTTCACACAACTCTTAATACATAAAAGAGAGCACGTTACCCTTGACTTTCAGACTCTTTATCATTTAATTCAATATGTTTAGTGCTGTTAAATCTATTGACGAGCTCTAAGCCTCTTTTTACGCATCAATAGTCGTGCCTTCACAGACGTGTGAAGGATTAGCGAATTTTATTTACCCTAATGTTTCCAGATTGATTATAAACAAAATGAGGTCAAAATGTTTAGCCCTTCCACCTGAATTCCTGCGCCGCGGCTGGCATTATGTTAATCAGCGGTTAGCAGACTTTACACAAAAGCATGTCTTAAGCCAAAATGCAATTACATTTCTTTAAAATCCTGCTTCTTCCTTTCATTATTCTTTCAACAAAATAAAGTTTACTTTGTGTATGTACGTGCTCCAGTTCAAAAGTGCATGATACAAATCCACTGCCCAAAACTCTAGCACCTTTTGAAATGAACAACCACTAAAAATGTTCAGTGAATATGAAATAAGAAAAAAATAGGTTCAATTAAACTAAATTAATTTAATATATGTATGTATGTATATATATATATATATATGTGTGTGTGTGTGTGTGTGTGTATATGTATATATGTATATATATTTAATTTAATTTAATAATTATTTAATTTATTATTATTACATTTTAAATTAAATTAAATTGCTAAGATTCCACTATTACAAAATTAGGGGAGACCACGGCTCATTTTTATTGATGTATTGATACTACTACTACTACTACTGCTTGAATAAATCTACTACTACTAATAAGCTTGTTAAATAAAAAAATGAAAAATAAATTTTTAAAAAGCCTTGATCTCCCCATGATTTCACTTTTTAGTGAATTTATTTTATTTTTTATTTTATTTTATCTTACAAAAAAAGAGAGAGTGAGAGAGAACTTATTTTTACTTAATTTTTACTTACTAAAATAAATAAATAAAATATGCAATAAAATATTAACTGAAAAACTGAAAACGTGTAAGACCTTTCTTGTGTGACAGCCAGCCCTGGTCTCCTGTATACATAAAAATGCATGCAAAAGAAGAAAAAAAAGGCAACTCTGAGGCAGATAAATATTTAAAAATACACAAAGCACTATATTATTACAGCCTGATTTATTTATTGAAAGTAGTTCTTCCTGGCAGTCTGTGCGCTGAACAGGTGTCCAGTTATATAAGTGCAGTGCTTTACCATTCTCTGGTATTATGTATTGATTTATTTGCTTATTTGAGCAGTTGAGTTTGGGAAATAATCTTCTTAGAGTGGAAGAGTTAAAGGGCCACAGGGACCAGATCCAAATCCCCCGCTATTACTGCTTGCACCAGACATACACACACATGCACTCTCCTTCTCTTTCAGCCGCACCAGGGGTGAAAGCTATCCACAGCTTTAATTATGTCCCTTCTCTCTCTCTCTCCCTCTCTCTCTCCCTCTCCCTCTCCATCTCCCTCTCCTCTCCTTCTGAAGTATTTTCTTTCTCTCCCTAGATTCAACCCGTTCACTACCCTGTAGCTCTTCCGCTCTATACCTGGTTCCCTTCCTTAGACTTACTTTCTTGTTCCCATCTCTTTTTTTTCTCTTTTTTTTTCCGGTGGTACACTACACTTCCTCTCATTTCTTTTCCTTCTCTGCTCTCTCTCTCTCTCTCTCTCTCTCTCCCCATCCCTCTTTCAGCGGTAATAGGCATCTTCAGTGTTTCAAGTATGGGGTTGTTTTCTGTTAAACTACTAAATGTTAGTCAACTCAGAGCTATTAATAGAGGCTGTAAGTATCCTGTGTAGTTGTTGTAATAGCTGAACTCTCTCTCTCTCTCTCTCTCTCTCTCTCTCTCTCTCTCTATCAGGTATTTTTCTCCCATAGGTTTGTTTGTCTCGGTGAGTTTGCTGGCCTGACCTGCTGGTGTGAGCTGTGGGACGGAGACTTACGATCCACTGGGGCTGCAGCGGCACAATTCAATTGAAGAATTCAATTTACATGTTTTTTTTCTGTCAGAGTGATGAATTGTGTGCAGTAGAACACGGGCTTGGTTTCACGGACAAACATACATACATACATACACACACACACACATATACTGTATGCCACATAGTCTCTCCCTCTTTCTTTCTTTCTTTGTTTCTTTCTCACTTGTTCTTTTGAATTATGATTTACCTCCTTTCTTTTCATTTTCCATTCCTTTTAGGCAGATGACTTAATTTCCCCTTTCCTTTCCTTTCCTTTCCTTTCCTTTCCTTTCCTTTCCAGTGGATGAATACCTTTACCATTTATCTTGTCCTTTTCATTTCCCTTTCCTTTTTCTTTCCACTGTCCTTTTTTCCCTTTTCTTTTATCTCATTTTAAGTAGATCCTTTCCTTTCCTTTCCTTTCCTTTCCTTTCCATTCTATTCCTCTCTTCTCAAACTTTCATAGCTTCTACAAACTTTTTTAAACCTCTGTGCGTGACTTGTGTATCTACGCTGCTATTACACCATCTCTCTCAACGTGTCCCTCCTGTTTGCTGCTATGTATTAATCAGCCTGTAGAGGAAGTATGTCGTCCTGTGGAGACTGGGCAGGGAAGGCAGAGAACATCTTGCCGCTTTCTCATTCGCACACGGTGCTCTCCCAGTTGTCAAACCGAGTTCAAACATCTTATTTAGAATTGTACCTGCTTACTCAGCAGGTTACTGCAAAAAATCAAGAGAAAGGAATGGATGAACTTAAAGTTGTCTCGTGTTAGCAGCAGTGCTGGGCTGACGGGTCAGTAAACAGTGACGTTATTGACATGAGTGTGTGCTGGGGACAGCCTTAATGAGAACCACTGCACAGTGTGCTCTTAGTCTGAGGGACATAAACAGCATTAAGCTACATTAAAGAAGATTAAGCCAAGCAATCAAACTCGTGTTTCCATGGCAACACGTTGTCATTACTCTGGGATGGACAACCCGGCCAAACGACTTAACCACAGAGATCAACTTAATGCCTTCTCTCTCTGTCTCTCTCACTTGATTGCATGCTTACTCACTCTCCCTCTCTCTTCCTATCTCTCTCTCTATTTTTAAGCAACTGTAATTCCCGATGATCACCCCATCCTGATCCAGATAATCCTCTGGAATACCTTTTATTTAGAACTGTTTAGCTTATTTACACAAAAGGCCAAAAAGACTACATTCTCTCCCTTTTTAAAGTCCATTTTCTCCTCAAGCAGAGCAGTGATCGAAGTTGCAAGATTTATCAGATGTTTTTTTAATAGCTTCTGTTTTTTCTTGCACTCTATCATCACTATGATACCACTCCATCATAATGAAAGAATTCACCAGATGTTAAACACTGTTAATGGACAATTAGCAGTGAGAATGATAGAAATTTGTAAAGTTTCTGGAATATTGTCAGAATGACAATGAAAACTGCAAATTGTAGCTCAAACAGTAGATCGAAAACAAAGGTCATAGCTTGGTTTCCCAGTAAACAATCAAACAAACAAAAACTAAATATATGCACTATCATTCTAGTTTTGGGGTCAGTAAGATTATAATTTTTTTTCTTTTCCTGAAAGAAATGTATACTTTCATTCAGCAAGGATGCATTAAATTGATCAAAAGTAGCATACATTTTACATTGTTACAAAGGATTTATGTTTCAATAAACGCTGTTCATTGAACTTTCTGTTCATCGAAGAATCCTGTAAATGTGTTTATCACAGTTTCCAAAAAAAATATTAGGCTATATGATTGTTTTTTTTTTTGAGCATCAGATCATTCGAATGATTTCTGAAAGATTGTGTCACACTGAAGGTGCTTTGCCATCACAAAAATAAATAACTTTTTAGAAGATATTAAATTTTAAAATAACTCATTTAAATAGTATAAATTGTTCACAATATAACAAATTAATGCAACCCGCTGAATGCAAAAAGCTGTTATAAATGATGGACAAATGCAAATGTGGGAACCCACAAAATTTGTGTAATTTCGAAAGATTGGGAGTGTTGGGAACATGAAATTTTCATTTGGATTTAATTTCACCTGAGAGTGTGGGATGGAAAATCCGGAATGGAGTTGGAGCGGAGTGACCGAATGCTTGGAGCGGTGGAAATTGCTCTCTCTCCGCTCCACTCACCTACTCTCCTGTCTTCCAGGCATGTCAGTCAGTCACGCTGCATTGTGGGACAGTGCACACAGTTCTCATTTAAAACAGCGTTTGACAGATATGAATAATCACACTCTAGAAATACTTTCCGCTGACCCCGGCGTGTGCTGAATGTAAATGGACACTATATTTTTGTTTACCCTCCTCCTCTCTTGCCATAGTTTATCTATTAATTGAGTTCACAACGTTGCAGCGAGTGACAGAGATGGAAGGAGAAAGGATATTGATATTCACCCTCATCTCTCTCTCTCTCCCTTTCTCCCTGACTCTTCCAGAGGGAACTTTTAGCTCCAGAGGATATTAACATATGGGAAACAGGGCCTCCATCTGTCTGTTCTCTCCCTATACATTATTGCCTCTTTATATATTTCTGCCACCCCACCATGTGTGTCCACATTTAGTGTGCTATTCATAGGGAGATCACAACAGACGTGTGTGTGTGTGTGTGTGTGTGTGTGTGTGTAATGGAATGTGTATGTCTGTGTATGCTTTCACGGGGACAATGAATAAGGTCAGTGATCTACAATCTGGGGACAGTACAGACACCGTTAACCGTTTGTGACCCTCCTGAGAGACATTTTACCTGCAGCCATCTGCAAGGGAGACCCACCGTGCAAATTAATTACCCTGAGAGAGAGGGCATTTGTGTGTGTGTGTGTGTGTGTGTGTGTGTGTGTGTGTGTGTGTATGTGTGTGCGTGTGTGTGTGTGCGTGTGTGTGTTGGTCCTGGACGTTAAATAGAGGTGCTGATAAACTTGCAAAGGTGTTAGGAGAATAATTTAATGCAGATTGATTGGGATTTTACATCAAGTTGTGCAGTATCATTTTTAATCATATAAAAATTATTTATTTAAAAGTATATTCATATAAATTATATAATAATATTAATATTATTTTAAATTCAATTTAATAATAATGTATTAATATTACAATGGCTTAAACAGGCCCAACAACTCAAACTTTCTGAGAAATTGCAAGTAAATTTCACAAACAATTACAACAAAATAGCAAGTAATTGTAATGTGGTGTTTGGGTTTTGTCTTGTTCATGTTTCCATGTCTTTTATTTTGTAATTGTTTTATGCTGTTTGTGTCATACTTCCCTTGCCTTCATGTATCTCAGCCTTGTGTATGTGTCATGTTCTGATTGGTTGTTTTAGTCATGTGTCTTGCTTCCCATTGGGTTGTTCTTGTCATGTGACCCTCTTGTTTCCTATAAGTAGCCATCATGTTGCCATTGTCTGTCGTCGTGTATTGAAGTTGTAACCCGCTGTTGGTGAGTCTAGTCTGTTCATGTCAAGTCTGTTCAGTTACAGAATACACGACCACCACAATGAACCCAGCAGATCGTCTTGTTCACCTTCGCCAAGGAAACCGGGACATTGAGGATTATGTGGAGGACTTTTGTGGACTTTGTCACCAGGTAGACTTTAATGAAACCTTCCTAAAAGACATTTTTCGTTTTGCTTTAATTAAGGACATATCACAGTTAATGCCACGCAATAATGTTTGGATGTTTGGATCACACTGTAAATAAACTGCACTTGGGTTCTTCACTACTCTCGCCTTCAGTGGACTGATTCATTACAGAAATACTCTGAAATAAATGTGAAATTGAAAAAAAAAAAAAGAATAAAAAAGAATAATAAAAAATAAATAAAGTAGTAAGTTTGAAGTAAAAAACTAAAATTGGGTTTTCTTGTAAAATGTCCTCCAATAATCTTTGTTTTATTTACAACTTCAAAATTATATTAGCAAGTGACAGAGTTGGTGCCAAATGATGAAGTTTAAATGGATGCACAACCCTCAACACTGACAAGAAAGAATTTGAGCATTATTTAACATAACATTTAC
Organism: Sinocyclocheilus rhinocerous; assembly: GCF_001515625.1. Classification (NCBI taxonomy): domain Eukaryota; kingdom Metazoa; phylum Chordata; class Actinopteri; order Cypriniformes; family Cyprinidae; genus Sinocyclocheilus; species Sinocyclocheilus rhinocerous. Next base: position 235,148 of record NW_015639585.1, on the reverse strand, counting down.
AGCATGATTTTTTTTTTTCAATTTATTATTTGCATTTAGCAATGTATATCTCCTTTCTGTAACCATATCAGAATGAATCTGTGAACCCATTTTGAGAACCAGTGAGTTAGAGCTTGTGTTTGTGTGACTAAGAAAAGGATTTTCAAGAAAAGGGGAGTTGAAGAGAAAAGTGTGGAAAGGAGGAAATGCGTGTGTGGGTGTGTGTAAAGAGCTGAGGTAATAGAATAGTAGCAAGACTAGACTTCACACTGATCTATAGGCGTGTGTGTTTCTAAAAACGTTTGACAGCTTTTAACAAGAATCGGAAATGAACTGAGAAACTAGGTTTTACATTACAAGAAGGTGTAAGTTTTTGTCCATACAATGCAATCCAAAAAAGAAACTAGATGTTTTTCCTCATGTCGTTAAATAAAGATCATTTTATTTTGTGAATTTTCTCTTTGTTCCTTCTTTAGGGCTGCATGATTAATCAAAATAAAATCACGATATGACTTAGTATGATTATTACATTGCAAAGGCTGCAGTTTACTTAAATATAATGGCTGCTTGTTTCAGCAGCTCATGATCTTGTGTTTTCAGTGTCCCAGAGTGTCTCGGTTTGCAGTAAATGCTGCTACACACAAACAGCCCTAATACAAACTCATCTCATCTCTGCATCTGGTCTGAGTTTGTGTCACTTATAACATGCAGCAACCATCTTCCCAAACTTGTAACGAGAAGCGCTTATAAACTGGCTGTCATCAACAGAAGAGAAGCTTTAAGGACGTTTTTTGGTTTTCCACCAAAAATAAAACTTGATGGTTTAAATGAATAAATTAACACAGCCTTAAATATTAGTAATGTGATTGTACAGTTATACTGATTTTTTTATTAACTTAATATTTACTGTGTAATATTGCAAGAGTAATATTTCTTATTTGAATAATAATTTTGTATTATTATTATTATTATTATCACATGATATCAATATATATATATATATATATATATACAGTGCAAATGGCTGCAATATAACAAAGAGTGAAAAATTTAAGGGGGTCTGAATACTTTCCGTACCCACTGTATATATATGATTTATAGAAATGTCATATTGATGTCATATAGTAACTAAAACTAAAATCACTTTTTTGAAATATATTAACTGAAATGAAATAAATTATTTATTAAATAAATAATAATAATAATTAATGAACTTGATGTACTAAAATAACTAAAACTGAAATAAAAAAGTTAATAAAAACTATATAGAAGAATATATATATATATATTTATATTAAAATGATAAAACAAAATTACTAACATTTTTACTCAAATTAAAATGAGAACAAAATATAAAAATAAAAAACTTCAACTTCAATACTTTCAAACTTCGAACAAAAATTCAAAATATGAATATCTAAATTATATTAAAATAACTCTTCTACAAACAAGAACAGCAAACCTGGATCTTTTTATCGCATTATAGACCGCATTTTTATTAGAAAAATGACTATTAGAATTTTTCCCCAAATTATGCAGTCCTAATATTCGTGTTCATATGCGTTTATGCACACACTTATATAAGTTGTGCATACATACAGATCCTAAAGCCTGAAATAGGCTGTAATTTTCCCCTCTTCTGCACTAATCACCCTGCTGCTGTTGTACAGAGGAACAGGCTTTTAAGTTTTATCTCTCTAATTGTCTTGTTCTCCCTTTAGAAATGCCAAACATAATTACATCTAAAATCACTTCTCCTTCACAACCAGAGTATGTTCATTTGCAAAGCCACCGCCGTTTTCGACAAGTGTCAAATCCATCGAAGATGCCAATGCGGCAGCTATCACTCACAGCACACACACATGACACTGCAATAACTACCTGAGACACACACACACGCTTACACTTCATTAAGAACCGACAACAGTATTGTGTTTTAGTACGGCTCACTATATTGTCTTCCCCACTACTGTGTAAATATTTGATGTGGTTTCTCTTTCTCTATGTGAGCGCGTGTGTTTGTGTAAGTGTTGGCTAGTTGTGCCAGTGCTTTTGTTTGAATTATTTGTGTACCTATGACCATCTGAATAATTTACACATGCTGAGAGTAGCATTGTTTTGCTTGGCAGCCGAGTTGCACTGAAGGGTACAGCGGTGTACTCACACTTCCAGTCACATGCGCACACACCGTGCAGCGTTATATACCGAACTCGCAAATGTACACGCGATTAGCATGCACAAAGCCAATTGCTGTGCAGCGGTACGCTCAAAATGTGCCTTTCAGAAAGTGATAATTGGTAAGCAGTAAGCACTGTTTAATATTCAAATGGAGGTTTGAGACTCTCTCACTCTGTTTCCCACGCTGCTTTGCTCTTAATAGTCTCCGCTCATAATTGGGGTCCATCTGACCCCCTCCTCTCCCACCTCACTGATTCACACACACATACTCCGGCAGGGACCGCATATAATGGCTGCCATTGTGTCTGAGACTCCAATTAGTGCAGATCATATAGGGGTTAACGTGCTCTCAGAGATGGGAGCTGTCTGGAGCGTGTCGTGAGGCGTTTGTGTAAATGCGCATCCTCGCTAGGACCTTTGTTGTCTGTGTTTGTACAATGTAGTCTTGAAGTTTCAGTGTTTAAGTGCTCTAAAATACCCAGACTGTCCTCACACCAATTAACACTCATTTACAAAGAGAGAAGTGTTTATGTCTGTCCTCTTTGGAACCAATTTGTCTGTTTTGTGTGCATGCGAGTCTGTGATGGGATTAACAAGTAAGATGGATAAGACATGTTTTCTCAAGTTTATAAAGGCGAGGCTGAACTTCTTGAACTTTTAACAAGTAACAGAAAAAAACTAATTTTTCAAGTCCAAGGAACTCATTTGGGGTCTGGTGTTGACAGGGCTTTATTTCATCACCTCACAGATACAGAAAAAAATAAAATTGCAGACAGACAGTGTCTCATAATGGAAAGGCCGTCATCAGCATGTAGTGCACGACAGAAAAATAGCTTTGTAGAGGGCGGGGCAGAATGAGTCACATGACGGCGTTTGATTGGCTGAGGGAGCGACTTCTCTCATTCAGATTAAAGCACTGTTGTGTATTTTTGTCTTAAGACAAGCATTACTATTTTTATTTCTTTATTTACAAATCTCTCAGGATTCCATCCGTATCCAGAATGTAGAGATATTGTGGTGGGACGCTTTTGACTTGAGGCAGTGTACAGAAGCCCCATGCAGTGCCCCAGAGGCCCCTTTTGGCCTCAGCTATGTCTGGGGACCGGAATATGATATAGATATTTGGGGTAGATGCTTTGGCTAGGATAGAGAACAGAGGACCCATGTGGGGCCCCAGGCATGTCTAGGCACCAGAATATTGTGGAGATATTGAGGTGGGCTCTTTTTATGTTTGGGAAATAGTACAGAGGCAACAGTTTTGGGGCCCCAGATGACCCCGGGGACCTCAACTATATTTAGGTCAATATCATAGAGGTATCAGGGCAATGCTATTCTAGTATTATTTATATACTATTATAGTTTTATCATTTATTTATTTTTGTATTAATAATTTTAGTATAATTGTAGTGTACATTTGAGTATGTTTGTTATGTGCTTTTGTAATTTTTTACTATTTTTTATTTATTTTTATTTCCATTTTAGTACATTGTTCAGAACTTATTTTATTAGTATTTGGAATTAGCCTTTACTTTTATAATTTAATTTTAAATTTAATCTCAGTACGTAGTTTTCGTAATTTTGTTATGTGCTTTTGTAATTTTCATTAGTTTATTTATTAATTTTTTTAGTTTTAGTACTTCAGTGTAAACCCATTTCAAGTTAGTTGCCAAACATCTCATTTTCATTGAAGTTTAATCTTTTCAACTAATATTTATATTTTTAATGGTTTTATTTAACAATGATAACACTGTATCAGGGTGGTCTCTTTTAACTTTTGATTTTATAAATAAATGTGCTTAGGGCCACTGATGGCTCTAGGTCTAGGCTCTGGATTTCAACACCTTAAAACCTTGAGGAAGTCATAAAAAACTTCCATGACTCCAGCACTGTTAAAATGTTCTGCATGTAAAAATCGAGTTGTTTATTACGCTGCCTCTTAATGGTTTATTTCTGCATCCAATCATCACCATAACTGAATACCCTCACCCATAATTTCTTAAATAACTGTGTGTACCTTCAGTCAAATGAATGTCTCTGTTTAAAGCACCTGCCGGGAAGTCTTGATATTTGAAGCATATAAAGAGCCTCTCCCCTTCCCACAAGCAGCAGAGGAGCAGGTTTTCAAATCTCTCCTGGTGAACAGACTGAGTAATTTCTCTGCAAACTGATGTGCAGTTGGTACTCAGTGAGACCAAATGAAGTTTTCCTCCATCAATGGTGCCTGAAGTGCTTTCAATCACAACACTAAACTGAAACAAATAGCCTGCCCATCTCTCTCAGTCTACATTTCTCCCTCTCTTTCTCTATCTCTCACTCCTTCTGCCTCCCTTTGAATGGGTCAATCAGGGGGCTTTAGTCGCAGTTCTCGATTAGCAGGAGCTACTTGAATGCGACGTGCGTTTTCACATGAAAAGTGGGCATTTGCATTCATTTTCAACTCGTTAAATTTCACATGGCCGTCGTCATTAGGGAGCGTCCGCCAATTATGCATCTTTGACAAGGGTAGTTCTCATCATCGAGTATCTGAGGTCTTCATAAAGGAGACGGAGAGAAAAGCGAGGGTGAGTTGTAGAGGAGTAATGATGATCCATTGAGGCTTTTGATCCTGAAAACATGTTCACACGCAATCTCTCACTCCAGAACCTATCCTGCAAACCAAAAAAGATTTCCCATCCTGGCTGCATTTTTGTGCTTTTTAAACTCATTAAGATGCCCCACTGTATTGTTATTAATGCTGCTTGCAAGGCATTTGATTTGGTTGCAAAATCCAAAACGCGTGGCAGAGTCTTAACTTTGATAAAGAATATCTCTTTGGTTTTGAGACTTTAGTCTTTGCAACTTCAGGGATCTTATCTATGCACAATCAGCTTGTAACACTCCAAAGAGAAAAGAAAACTTGAAATCGCATCATATGACCCCTTTAAATGTATGAAGCGTTGCTCAGCAGTGTTGGGCTTATTACTCAAAAAAAAAAAGTAATTTATTGTAATGTATTACAATATCTATTATTAAATGTCATTTATTACTTGTTACTAGTTACTCCTTTCAAAAGTAATATTACTTTACGTATTACTTTCTGGCAACAGTATAGTTAGTTACACTACTAGTTACATTACTTTTCCTTCACACCCCACAGAAGTTGAGATCTTCCACATAAAATTCTTCTAAAATGTTATTAACAATATATTTCTGCCTCATCACTTGACCAAAATCCACACTGGATCGCAGTCAGAAGTTATTACAAACACTCAATGGTGATTGATAGTGACTTTTAAGTAAAAGTGTTTACTTAAGTAAACTAAGCTAATTGTAGCTATAATTTCTCTGTTACCCATATATTGTTATATTTTGTGATATATTTTATCAAAAGAAATCACATAAGTTTGTAAGAAAATGTTTAATTCTCTAAAAAGTTTTTTATAATTTTTTTATTATTATTATTATATAATATAATTTATACCTGGATCAGAGGGATATGGGTGGGCAAACCATGTAATGCCGGAGTACAGTAATGCCACAACTTCCATAATGCCACAACTTACACAACTGACAAAATCAATGTAATGGCAATATTTCCATCCGCTGAATGTAAGCTTTTCCATATTCCAAGCTTGCCTGCTGCTCTGGTGACTTCATGTGCCTGTGCAAGTCGTGAAAATTGAAAATAAATCGTGAAAATAAATCTAGGAATTATTGGATTGTTGGACTTCAAATCAGTAGGGGTTGAGGCATCAAAAGTAACTAAGCAATGAGTTTTTTATGGATGTTAACTGTAATATTATTACAGAAATCGTATTAGTAATTAGTTACACTACTAGTTACTGCAAAAAGTAATATTATTACTGTAACTAGTTACTGTTACTCACACAGAAGTAACTTTCAAAACCAAGCAGCATTCTGTTGGTCAACACGGCAAATTCTTTTGACCAACTTGAAAATGAGCAAACCGTACGTGGGGAAGTTTATCGCCATCATACAAAATTCCACATTGTGCAAATTTCTGTTGGAATGAATTTCAGTCACATCTTGACAGATTGTTCTTTGTTTTAAGACCGATCTTGAAGCTGGCATTGTATTTAGGCATCGAGAAAGGTCATATTGGCCACAAACACCTTGTACGCTCAGAAGTAATTATATTTGAAAGCATATCAATGTTTTGGAATCTCTGGTGTTTGTTGTCCACTATTTTTGACCAAAGTAATATTACAGTGACCGAAGACTTATGTTTAGTGTTTTCTAAACAACCGTCAGCAGCGCCATTGTGCTTTTGGTTTGGAAGGCTGCTTTGCAGAGCTCACTTTTGAAGCGTTGCCATGTCCACTTATTATAAGCGATGCTTATTACAGTTTTTTACGATTGCTTAAGCACAATTTTGAAAACAGGGCCCGGTTTGTCAAAACACTACACACAATTAACACAACCCTACCCCAAAGTAGCACAACACTTCAGATCATTTGCAAAATGGAACACTTTTGTCAAAACTATACACAACTTTATAAAAACAATATTTTGTTACCATACGAAACACACACATTTCATATGACTTTAATCTTTTTGAACCAGTTACACACTGCTGTTGCTAACCTAAAACACTTTTAGCAAGTCTAATTCTCAGTGATTAGAGTACTGTAAATGAAGTACACAGAGAAAGTGCAACTATACAATAGTTCACCAAACACTACACAAGACCAATGCTGCAGACTGACGAAAATATCATTGATTTCTCTCCATATACCCAAATCAGTCAACATGGAGAATCACAACAAAACATGTCCCAGTTGTCATGCTACTACAGTAGTGTGCATAACACTGTTAGCTCAGCAAACAACAGACAAACGTAAAATACTGTATCCAGTACAGGTTACAATTACAGTAAATAACAACAACAAACATAAAAAATAATCTGAAAAAACTGACAATATTGTACAGAAAATACTACAGTAAACATACTATACATTATCTCTTCGCCTAGCTGGATCTGGCCAGAGAATTTCATCAACATCACAAGCAATATCCTCATTAGCAAGACAACGCGGGAAGAACCGTCTTGAATGTCGAATCCATCCTTGCACAGCTGCGGCGTCGACTTGGTCACAGGCGTCCTCCATGGCCTGAATGAGGGGTACCTGAGCCTGGGGCTGGAGATCGTAAACCTTCCACCGCCATGCAGAGAAAAACTCTTCGATAGGGTTTAGAAACGGAGAGTATGGTGGAAGGTATAGTACTGTCAACTGTGGATGGTGTTGAAACCAGTTCTGGACCAAAGCAGAGCGGTGGAATGACACATTGTCCCAGATGACAGTGTATTGTATCTGGTGCATTTCATTACCTGCTGTGACGATGTGGTGCAATCGGTCCAAAAATGCGAGAATGTGAGGTGTGTTGTAAGGGCCCATTTTGGCATGACGGAGGAGAACCCCATGCTGTGAAATGGCAGCGCAAAGGGTGATGTTACCCCCACGTTGCCCTGGGACATTGATTATAGCCCTGTGGCCAATGATATTTCTGCCTCTCCTTCTTGCTTTTGTGAGGTTGAACCCTGCCTCATCAATATATATGAATTCATGCAGGATTTCCTCAGCATCCATCTGCAAAACTCTCTGAAATACAGTGAAAGACAACATTGTGTAGTTCAGGATAGGTCTAGTATATTACAGTCAATGTAAAAAAGTAATGTGTGGAGTATGCAACATCACAGTGCTAAAGTGAACAATACAAACCTCCACATACTCATGCCGCAGCCGTTTGACCCTCTCTGAATTCCGCTCAAAAGGCACTCGATAAAGTTGTTTCATTTGAACCTGATGTCTTTTCAGGATGCGTGCCAGTGTTGACTGAGAGACCTGATGGACATTATTGAAAATGGCATGGTCACCGATAATGTTTGCTTGTAGTTCTCTGAGCCTGATAGCATTATTGGCCAAAACCATGTTTATTATCTCTCTCTCTTGTTCTTGCGTGAATATGGGCCCCCTTCCTCCTTGTCGTTCCCGACCCTCAATCCTATGTAGAGAATAATACATGTAACTTACTGTACAATGTCACAGGAAGGGGTATCACAAGTGCTGATATGGTGCATACAATAAGCGGCTGATTACTGTAACTGTAGACAGATCTTCTTTTACCTGTTTTCCTGTCGAAAAGTCCTTATGACAGATGCCACTGTATATCTGCTAAGATTTGGCTGAACTCTCAGTCCAGCCTCCCTCAGCGTCAATCCGTGGTTCACAACATGGTCCACTAGTGTTGCACGAATGTCATTTGATAAGTTTGGTCCTCTTCTTCTTTGTGCACGTTCTCCTCCTGCTTCAGGTCTTCCTCGGCCTCTGCCTCTTTCTCCTCCTCTGTGTACTCCTCCTCTCACCCTCACTCTTCTTCTGACTCCTTCCATTTTGGTTGAAGGCAGGTGAGCCTACCTGCTGCATTTTTATAGTGCTTAAACCTGATTGGTGTGTGTACAATTTAGCAATCATGTGTTTGTGCACCTGATGGCTGTGTTTAACAGATTGGCTCATAGGTGTGGTAATTTGACAGTTAGTGCTTTGGAATTGCAAGGAAGTGACATCATGATTTACTTCTGTGTCTGATGTATACAAGTGTGTTTAGTGTTTTGCAAATCACTGTGTGTAATGTTTTGCAAATAGTGTGAAGCTGACAATGTGCTTACAGTTGTGCAAATCTAGCCTTGTGTTTTGCTCCTTGAGTGTAAGGTTTTGCTAATTGTTGGAAAAGTTTAATTTTAGTGTGTAAGCAATCGTAAAAAACTGTAAACATCTTTGGTTGTTTAAGCTTGGCTTAAAAAGCGATCCAGTTTATGGAGTTAATAAAGTAGGCAGATGCAGGTTGTGATATTTTGGTACGTGGCTTATATCCAAGAAAAAAGCATTTGGATTTTAGTTTATTATAGGCTTGTTCTTATTTGCTGTTTTCTTTTTCCTAGCAAGATCTGGCAACACATACCTCCTTCCCTATTATTTCTTGCACTGTGCATACAGAAGAGGAACACAGAAGAGAATTCTGATATACATTTAAATACATAATTAGCAACTAGTTGTTCAGTTTGGTTCTGAACACATTGTGTTGAATATTTGTAAAATGCGGTTGTCAGTTCCTGAATTTTTCAGGAGTTAATTTGGTTGATGTAAATTACTGAAAATTACTGAACTGTGTGTGTACAGTACAAGATTAAGCACTAAAAGGTGAAGTGACAACTGAATTTAGCTGAAGTGTGTACATGGTGGTTGTGACCGAAATGTTTGCTGTT
>NW_015639585.1:221610-221922 GCF_001515625.1 Sinocyclocheilus rhinocerous | reverse complement strand
TTGTAACTATTGATGTGTTACAGAACTGAATGATACCTCAAATCTTGTGGCTCATTAAGCAGAAGGACACTTATCCAAGAAACTGGGCTTGTGATTTTCATCTGGCATATGATAAAATGGACAAAATCCCATACATCTCCATTTTTGGAGGTAACCGAGTCATATCTAGGGGCCAGAATATCATAGAGGATGGGCTCTTTTGATTTGGACCAGTAAATAAGTGATTTCTTTTTTGACATCCAGATGAGAGAAGTCTATTCTTGATGTGTGTGTCTGTGTGTGTGTGTGTGTGTGTGTGTGTGTGTGTGTACA
>NW_015639585.1:212223-220639 GCF_001515625.1 Sinocyclocheilus rhinocerous | reverse complement strand
GTGTGTCTGTGTGTGTGTGTGTGTGTGTGTGTGTGTGTGTGTGTACATGTGTGTAGAAGAAAGAGCAAAGAAATTATAGCAAAAGAAAGCAGAGAATTGCAGGCCACAGAGCAGGAGATTGACAGACGAGAGGCTAGTTGGATCTTATCTATACACTATTCATGAGCGAGTCTGTCTGTCTCTCCACTCTCTTCACTCCTTTTTTTCTATCCTTTTGGGTTGTAATAATTCCCCCATAACTCTATAACCAAGCCTGCCTCAGTGAGTTTCTATCTCATTTAAGACTAGCATTATGCAAGTTTATTTTGAAGAGGAGCATCATGTAGCCATTACTCATAGACAAACCTATTGGCTGGAGTCAGGACACAGTTAGACAGAATGACAGTGCAAAACTCCATCTGGAAATCCTGAGGTGTTACTTCTGTGAGTATTTCTCTCCTGGAGAGTGCTAGAGAGAGAGAGAGAGAGCTATTAATCATTCTAAGTGATACAGCCTTGAGGCTTTGAGAAAAGCAATAATGTACCTATCCTACCAAAATGCCTGACCTAATAGGTTTGGTGTTGAATTCACTTTGAAGTGCAGGTCACTTGATAGAGCTTGCAATCTGAGAAATATGCTGTGTTCCAAGAAATAGGCTCCGCACAAAATATACCCCCCATCTCTGTCAGAGGACAGCTGAATATAACAAAGGATGTGAATTTGCACCAGATTAGAAGTGAATTGAAATCTGTTGAAGGTAGTTCAATGATCTTAATTCTTCTATCCAAACTGTACATTAGTAGTACAAGTGTAATTGTGAATATTGTTTCAGATTGAGATTCTGATCAATCAATCAGATTCTGATTCAGATTTAGATTCAAATTCAGCCATATAATATTATTTTCAAGCTTCAAATACACTTGCATGCAATCTATTTTCAGGTTTGAGGTATATATAATGTATAGCAATTATATGTAGATTCAAATACAGGTTTTAATTTAGGTTCAAATTGATCATCTCATTTCATGTGATCATAATCACTTAAACATACCATTTACTGTATATGGAGGGGTCTGTTTATGGTAGATTCACATTGTGATTTAACCTTATTGTCAACTCGTTAAATTATTTTTCATATTCTAAATTTAGATTTATATTATGATTTTTTTTGCACAGCTCCAACTTTGCACAAACCATAATAGAGTGCACTATTTATGACAGTTACATGTGATTTTTAACAGAATCAATTTTTTTTTTTTTAAGATTTAGGTTCAGATTTCACATTTCACTCCATATTTCAAACTTTAGTGAATTCGAGAAAGGACTATGTGTGTAAATGCGGTATATCAGCGTATGTGTGTATTTGCATGTGTGTGTGTGTGTGTGCCATCTTGTATCTCTCCAGTGCCACCAAGTGTCTGCTGCCATCTGCCCTCACCTGCTGTTGCTTTTCAGACAATGTCTACATAAACCTACCATACACAATAATAAACACTCCACCTGAATACACATGCACATAAACGCACACACTTAATGCTTGTTCCTATGCTCAAAATGCTGCCCTTGTATCTGTTACTGCATATCACACACTTTATCTTCTCTCTCTCTCTCTCTCTCTCTCTCTCTCTCTCTCGATCTCTCTCTCACACACACACCGGTACAGCAGGCCTAGTCAATGCTCTCGTGCACCTGTCTCTTCATATGTTTATTTCACCTCCTTAAACACACACACATAGAGGGCTGGACAGAATGTCTTTTGGCCTGTTTAGAGGCAGCATATTGTCTCCTGCTTCACCTTTTCCCCTGCAGTGTGTTCCACTAGCACATCCTGTACCTCTCATTTCACACCACACCTTCTGTCCATCCAGCCTTCAGTGTGAAAAAAAAGAAGAAAAATCCAGTATAGAATTCTGTCGAATAAATAATTGCAGATATGTGACATTATGATTTAATTTTGTATATTATATGATTGTAAAAAAAAATACAGTACTCACAGTCTGTGTGACCGGTGACCTGATACATATTGTTTGGCATTATTCACTCCCTTTTGGCAGTCATAATTTGATTGGTTTCCAGCATAATAACCAGTTGGCCTACTAATATTTGTGCTGGTTATGGTGTTGGAAACATGCTGTTTCCAAAATATTGTTCTTATATGTGATATCAAAATATTATTTGAGGATTTCCAGTTTTGACATGATCAAGAAAGGATGGAAATTTAAGATTTCTTCTGCAACAAATATATACAAATGTTTAAGACATTTTTTATATTATATTAATATATATATATATATATATATAAGTTAGCATATTAGAGTGATTCCTCAAGGATCATGTGACACATGCTTTCAGCTTTGTCATCCGGACATAAATACATTTTTAAATGTATTCAAATAGAAATCAGTTATTGTAACAATATTACAATGCTACTGTTTTTACACTATTTCAAAAACATTACAACATCATAAGGGTCATTGAAGTTATCAGATATTGTATCAAAATAATTAGTGTTTTTGGGATTTTGAAAATCTTGAAAATTGAATAAAACATTCTTCAGCTAGTTGTCAAATGACAGAGGATAATTGTGCTTCTGAACCAGAAATATTAGCCTTTCAGCTAGTAGTGTAGAAAAGGCATGTGCATTAGGGAGTGGAGCTGGCAGCTGACATGATTTGGAGAGAGTCCAAAAGTGCAACCAAAGGACACGGTTCAATATGGTTATTTGCAATCAATGAAAACCAATCAAATCATTATTGCCAAAAGAAGCTATGAATGGCCGTTGCCAGAACATGTATTAGGTCTGCTGGAGCATGATTGCATGGGTCACACAGAGGGTCAATATCGTATTCATTTATTTAATTTTTTAATAAACCAATTATATATGACCAATGAATAGAGTGGTAATTTATTAGTTGAATGACACAGTGTTGTGGTCTGAGCTCAAACCTTTGCAGAAATTGTTCTTACTTATACAGTGCTAGAATGATGCTCAAATGTTAAGAGTTTTAGGAGTGTTATAAGTGGTTGTTTGCTGGTCCCAAGTTAAAAGTACCCGAAATCAAAAGATATTAACTTGGATTTTGGAGTTTGACTCAGGGGCCCTTGCATGATTTAATTTGAGGGAAATGGAAAATGTTTTTCACAAAAATAACAAAAATTAAAAAAAAAAAAACTCAATATATGCTCATGTTCAAAAATTCTGCTCTGTGATGAACTTTTATTAATAATTTTCTTCAGTATGTTCAGCATTCATGTAAATACACATTATACTATAAGAATACTCATGAGACTCTTCAGACCTTCAGAAGGTGCCTCTACATTTGAAACATTTTAAAACACAAAAACGGCAAAAACGCTACCAAAAAGACATCCATTTAACATATATTCACAAAGGAAAACAACTGAAAAAAAGAATGGGAATGGCTTATTCACATGACAGCGGTAGCTAAATTCTCAAAGTTACCTCTCAAAAAGTAGCCTTTTGTTTCAGTTGTTTGAAGGTGAATATCCACTTCGTCCAGTGCTATTTGTTCTGTTTTCTTGAGCATCTTGATATCTCTTTTGCTGACTGAAAACAGCTTCGGATGATTCAGAGAGAGAGAGTGGTCCAAACAAATGCGAATCAATTCAAACCATTTTGTAAACCCATTTGGCCAGTTCACTGAAAAGAAATAACCTACTGAAAGGAATGATTAATTGGTGGTTGAGTCGACAAAAATATGAAACACACATAATAACTGACCTGAGAAAACACTTTTCAGGCCGGTCACAGCATTCAAAGCTGAAGGCGCCTCTGGATTGACTTCTCAAAAGAGATTCTCAGTTCATTGAATCAGTGAGTTGTTGACTTAAGAACCTCTTGGATAAATTGTTTGCAAGTAGCCCTGTGGTTTTTAGGGTGTTTCGAGGTGGTTGCTTGCAGGGCCCACATAAAAAAAAACGATCACATCACTACAATACCAAGGCAAGGCTCTCGAAGTTTCAGTCTTATTCTGTTTAATTTGCCCGTGCCTTCTAATTTATGCATGCATGTTCAGTACAGTAAATGGACCAGTTTTGGCTTGAGTTTGGTTCAGTCTTAAAGCTCAAACAGGGCTAAACCAGGCTGAAATGGGCCAAAGTGAGCCAGCAATGCACAGTAAGGCCTTTCATCCTCCCCCTGACTGATCCGATCCAGCTAAAGGATTGCAAAAAAAAGCTTAATTTGGAAACTCATTGCAGTCATTTAAATGTTAATGGGCTTTTCTTATTTTAAAATCACCTCACTAACTGTATTATTGTGCAAATGAGCCTTTTCTCTCTCTCTCTCTTTCTCTCTCCCTCTATCACTCTTGCCTCTTATCAATCCTCTCTTAAGTGCTGAAACGTTTACTTGTCGGCCCATAATTGGATTTTTTTTTTTTTTTTTGTTCTGACTGAGGAACAGCAGGTGTGAAGGTTTTCCTCTAGTAGGAGTTTTTGGTGGAATGTTATTCTCTGTGGCAGGCCACGTTGTTTGTTTTGTATTGTTGTGCTGTCTGGTGGCGCCCCGGGAGAGATTCAGAGCGCATACATCACCTGAAGCAGCCAGCTTAATCAATATCTAACCAATCAATTTAAATATCAGGAGGTCTGGACTTTGTATAAGTTCCAGCCACGGGAATCAACCGATCCTTTGTGGAGATTAGAGAAGAGGTAACCAAAGAAACATTGCTTTTTGGTGTCATGCTGGTAGCACATTTTAGTAGCTGGTTGACATATTCTGCAATGCAAATTTTAATGTCAGGATTTTTTTACCTTTGTGTTTTTGTAGATTTTGAGGTGGAGATCAGGTCAAATCATAAGCTGAACTTGAACTCACATCACATTCATTCCTGTGATGGCAAAGCTGAATTTTCAGCAGCCATTACTTCAGTCCTTAGTGTCACATGATCCTTCAGAAATAATTTTAATATGCTGATTTGGAGCTTTATTATTATCAGTTATTGTTCATGCTCAGGTATTAATAATCTTATTATTTCCAATCTTGAAGAGTTGTTGTCTGCTAAATATTTTTTGTGGAAACACAATTAATTAACAATTAATTGTATTATTCTTATTCTTATTTATTATTTTATTTTTTATTATTCAGTATTCTTTAATGAATAGAAATAACAGTATTTATTTGAAATGGAATTACATTTTTCCTAACATTATACACGTATTTTCTGTTACAATTATTAATCACGTTTATTGTTATTGTTATTTATTTATTTATTTTACAGTTTATCCGAATTATTGCACTTTTATGTTATTATATCAAGAGAACATTGACTTGCGTGGTCTAAGTCTAAGTAAACCAATGGGCAAAAGAACACTGATTGGGGGATTTAAACTCTAAACATCTGGCAACTGTTTGTGGAGGTTGTTACCAATGTAAAATAGTACAAATGCCAAATTAAAATGAAATGTTTTCAATAACCAGGGGTCAAATATCAAAGACTATTTGCTTAATAAATTGAGAGAAGCAGAAATTGTGATCATGATTAAAAAAAATTATTTATCATGTACGCTAGTAGTGTATCACAGTTTACACAAAAATATTACGCAGCACAACTGTTTTCAACATTGATTATAATGAGAAATGTTTCTTGAGCACCAAATCCACATATTAGAATACTTTCTTAAGGATCGTGTGAATATATCACAGGGATATATTACATTTTAAAATATATTCAAAATGAAAACAGTTATTTTAAATCATAATAGTATGCCATAATATTACTGTTCACTATACGTTTGATCAAATAAATGCTGCCTTTGTGAGTAAACGAAATTTCTTAAAAATAAATAAATAAATACATAACTTAATAATTTAACATTTTGTGTATATTCTGTTACATACTATAATTATTTATATGTATCTTCAAATTCTCAGAGCACAAAAGGGTTTATTTGGCACACCATCCAAAAAGTAATAAATGTATGCTACATGTTCATGTTTACCATTAAAGAATGTTGATAAAAATATACTTATTTTTGTTATTTAGTATGTGTGGATGGGCATGGTTTTCCAACCTATACACTGCTGTGTCGAGCATGTGAGAGCAAAGAGCAAAACGAAAGTGGGAAAGAGGAACTCCAGGTACAAACAGGTCACTGAGGGAAAATGGAGGTTTTATGTGCCTTTCAGTTGCATTTTCCAATTTAATTTAATTCTGTCCACTTTAATATAACCTCCTGTATCTCCTTTCCCAGTATCGATCAGGTTCTGATCCATTGACCCCGCACATGTCTCTGGAGTCAGTCAGTAATATGATATCTGACGCCGAGCTGCTGGTGGACAAAGCAGGATAAGGCACCGCTGATCCATGCGTTATTGACATATCTGACTCTGCTAGGTGTGTGTGTGTGCGTGTGTGTGTGTTCTTCCAAGTATATATGTAGGTATGTGTGTGTGGATGTATGCACTCCCATATCTAGCAGAACCAATATGGTGTCTAAGGCCTCAGACCCACGCACACACAGTGGTCACTGAGTCATTGCTGTGTTTCTCAGCTGTTTGATCTGATAAGGTGGCTGCTGAGGACAGCAAAGAGAGAAAGTCAACATATTTCTCTTCACCGCACGCTGTCCGCACCGGGCTGAGCCGTTCCTGTGATGCACAAGCCATTTGTGCTGGACTGATGAGGGGATATCAGTGTCGGCCAGCGTGCCGGGGGGATATTACAGATGACAACCTGAGATGAGAGAGCAGACGTGTGATGCGGACCTGCCGAGAAAGACATGCTGGTCAATTTGGTTGATTAATGTGTTTTCCTCTCTTAGTGACTTTATAGGGGCTTTTGCCACTCTTTATTGAGAAAGAAGTAGAGAGGGGACAGGACATTACTGGAGAAAGAGGTAGAGAAAGAGGGTGATCAGTACAACAATGGCTGGACCTGGAAACCTACATCTCCCTTGTGAGCACCAAGGCTCAGAGAGCATGCACACTGCTAAGGTACAATTCAGTAATAAAATGAAAAAAAATAAAATAAAATGGATTGTTTTTTTGTTGTTGTTGTTGTTTTCAGCCGAACCTGCTAGATGTAAAATATTTACTTGAAGTACTCCCTGAGATTTCCATAATATTTGAATAATTTAACAACAAATTCACGGTTCTCTGATGTTAGTTAATGATCACATGACATGCAAGTAAATAGATAAAATATTTAAACATTTAAATATCTTTTAAGTGTTTTATTTTGACTTTGTAGCTGTACTTTAAAGTAGACTCAAACCTCTTTTTAGTTCTGATAGTTTCTCAGACCACATTACATTCACACTGGTGTATTATAAACACCAACAACACCAATATTGGATAATAATTATATTTACATACCAAGTTGCATCACTAATATTTATGTTTAATTTTTAACTTGAATTTTTGTAGCTGGACTTTAAAGTAGACTTATATATACACACACATATACACATTTTTTTTCTGAAATTAATTGTTTAATCTGACCTAATATATATTTTTTAATTTACTTTTGTATTGCAATAATTTCACATTCAATCTTCAAATTAACGTAGAAACAACATATAGACAGAATATGTTTTAATATTTTTAATGCCATCTTTTTTATGACTGAAGTCGAGAGTATCACTGATACCAATACTACTGATGTCTCTAGGATTTTTTTTTTATATTTAACCATTGAATATATGTAATGTTCCCTGTACTAACATTACAGTATAATTGAGAGCTATCTATTTTCAACATTTATTAGTCTTCAAAAAAAATAACAACTAATTTAAGTTAACTTAAAACAATCTTAACATAAACCCATTATAATAAATGTCATATTTACCTGTGCCCTTCAGCAAGTAAGAAATATACAGAAATTGAATAAAGTTATCAAACGCTAAATTCTAAATTAAATATGGATGAATCTTTAAAGCTACAAAAGTGATGGACTTCCTCTTTTTTTCTTTTGTTCTTTGATTAACAGACATCACAGCAGCTGGGTTGTTAGGTTATTTGGCTGCTATTACTTTAAGAGCTGCCGCTGTTGAACGTGACGCGAATCTGACACGCATGCTCGTAGGTTAATTCACGCTTCAATTCGAAACGATAGAGACTACAGCGCACACCGCTGCACATACAAGCACAGTATAAAGACTGACAGGACAGGGAAATTATTTTTTACTGACATATGACCGCAGTTCACTGTTGTTCTACTGAAGCTCCTCATCACCTGTACCATTTCTGCACTCGTTTGACTTGCGCCTGGTGCTCCTGTTTGATGTGATCGTAAAGAAGTTCTGCATCTAAATAAACGCAATTCTTGTCAAGAAAAAAGAGACAGAAGCAGCAGTTTTGAGTCGGGTGGCCAACTTTAGCTCCGCCCCTGCGTTAACTGCATTAAATATTTTTAACACCATTAAACTGGAAAATTTAATCGCCTGCATATATATATATATATTTTTTTTTTT
>NW_015639585.1:204066-212015 GCF_001515625.1 Sinocyclocheilus rhinocerous | reverse complement strand
TGGACACAGTGTAAAACATCAAACCATGTTGGGGAGAAATCTGATCTAAGATCAACATGTATCCTCTGGGCTAAATGTGGCATCTCTGCCTGAAGATTCCCATACTGATTCCAGACCAGCGATGAGACTATCCATGTCCCAACCAATTCACTCACACTAGCAGACGGTGGCCAGTGAACCAGACGCTCCTTTTTCGGCTTTCTGAACAAGGGAACTGTAAACAGACACAATGAGGACTGACAGCAGAGAGGGATCTGTGGACAGGGAACGGTGTGTATGCATATATGTGTGTGTGTGTGTGTTTGACTGTGCATAACTGCTTTGCCCGTCGCTCAGAATATGTGGTGACATCACAGATGGCCATGCAGTTCCCCTGTCAGCTGTCCAAAATAGGAAGCCAGGATTTGATTGATGGCGCATGATGCTTCTCCAGTATGCTACACTGACCTGGAGTCAGTTCCT
The DNA here is from genome assembly GCF_001515625.1 of Sinocyclocheilus rhinocerous. Lineage (NCBI taxonomy): Eukaryota > Metazoa > Chordata > Actinopteri > Cypriniformes > Cyprinidae > Sinocyclocheilus > Sinocyclocheilus rhinocerous. The sequence goes on along the minus strand of NW_015639585.1, from coordinate 211,553 downwards.
CTGGGACTGCTCAGAAAGGAGCTTCTGTCTGCTGGAGCACGGCTCAGAGACATCCTGGACTCTCAGAGGTCCTTTGAGTTTGGTCAGTGTGGTTCAGACGAATAAGATATCCCAAATTTGTACAAGAACAGGGTCAATTATGTGCTTTGAGCTCAAAAATGTTATTGAGAGGCCCTAAGCTAAAAGATTAGACACGATATGTGAAAACAAAAAGATTTTATTCTGAAATACAATGAAAACTGTCTGTCAGTGAAGGCTAAAACATGGTCTCTATCTATCTATCTATCTATCTATCTATCTATCTATCTGTCTGTCTGTCTGTCTGTCTGTCATCTATCTATCTATCTATCTATCTAAATCATTATGTATTAAATGTAATTATTTATGGTAAAATAGTGAAAAAAAGAAAGTCAAAGATTTCTATATGAGCTCAAGCTAGTGTGATAAAATATCTGTTAAATACATAAGAGCTAAATCATTTCCAGCCTTATAATTAAGCAGCAATACTTGTCATAGATGTGGAATGGAGGTTGCTAGTGTCGAGATGATAAGATTTAAGAGATTTATTTTCTTGACCGATGTTCAATGCATACTTCTGTTGTATATATACTGTATATATATATATAACAAATATATGCAAATATTTTACTATTTTTTTATTTGTTTAAAAAAAAAAGAGGAATTGGGCATGTCAGCCAAAAGTAAAGTTGTTTTAGAGGCAGAGCAATTTAGTCTAAAGTCTGCAATGAAAGTCAAAGATTTCTATATGTGCTCATGCAAAACAATTATTTATAATTGTAGTAATATTTCACATAATTACTGTTTTTACTGTATTTTGATCAAATATATGCAGCCTTGGTCAGCATAAGAGACTTCTTTTAAAACATTACGAAATCTCACCAACCTCAAACTTTTGAACAGTGATGTTTGGCCTCTTAGGTGCAGGTATATCAGTAAACTGGCGTGCAGAGAAGTGGTTACAACAAATAATGGTGCAGCTGTCTTTACAACAGGACAGAAATGGTTGATACAAATTACCTAAAACAAAACTCTTGAATATACTGTATAATAAATATTGTATGCTGTGAAACATTGCCAAAACCTTGTCAGATACACAAAGCATTGTTGGGCATTTGGTCCATGCTGCTCAGTGATGCCAAAGTGATGGCAGTTAAAATTTACTGCAATGCCTCATTTATAGCACATTTCATTGTCAGCAACTACTGCAGCTGTGTTGCTATGAATTTTTAATTTTAAACGTTGATGGTGTTATTGGTGCAGTACCTGTTATATACCTGATATATTAACATTTAAAAATATTAAATAAATACATAAATGAAATAATATTAATAAAATGAATTTGACTAGACCAGCTATGCAACCTTAAACCAAAACTGAACCAAAATTGCAACTGGTTAGGACCTGGTTTAATATGATGAAAGTGACAGACATTTTGTGAAGATACATTTTAATCAAAGTGAAATTTGTGAAGGATAGAATCATCAGCACACGTTTTTTTAAAGAGAGTAGAAGACCTTTTAGACCTTAGTCAGGGTAGCACAATATCTCATTTTTGATAAGAATGAAAACAAGGCTGTGAGGGACAGAAGAACCGTTTTCAGTTCAATTCACATGTATTTGTGAATATCGTTTCAAAGCAGTATTACAGAAAATAAATGTTTCTGCACTACAATTAAGAGTGATCTGTTATGAGAGCCGACTGTGGCAAAGAAATGTCCATATGGCAGAAATGTTCAAAGATTATACAAATCATGCCATTAACGTCACATATTAATTTAAGCAGAAACCATGAATACATTAAGGCAATGATTGCATGATTTGATCATGATGATTACAATATAAGAAAAATGTGTCATCTCTTCACAGGTGTTGGGGTCATCTGAAGTGTACATAAGAGGCTGGATCCAATCTGGAGCTGGCGTAATCTCTAGTTACCTCAGTATGGACATCCTGAGGTAGAAACAGAAAAGCAAATGGAGAATAATTAACGTAGCTGCTGTTCAGAACATTTCAAGCAAAAGATAATCATGTGCAGGAAGTCCATTCCAGAGCCAAATGCAAAAACGCTCTAACTCCTTTAGTGGCCTTTGATATCCTTGATACAACCAAATGTCCCGAGTTTTGTGACCTTAAAGAGCATGATGGATTGTAGCGTGATAAAAGATCTGTTAAATACATAAGAGCTAAACCATTTCCAGCCTAATAATTAAGCAAAAATACTTGTAATCGATACGAAACTTAATAGGTTGATAATAGATGATAAAATCGGGGTTATATATTTTCTTGACCGATGTTCAATGGATTCTTCTGTTGTTTAACAATTGTTCTGCTGACAAAACATCTTTCTAAAAAACTTTAAGTAAACAAAAGTTAGGCGTGGACAGGATCACATTAGAGATAATGGGCCCTATTTCAACGATCTAAGCACATGGTCTAAAGCGCACGACGCAGGTGCACTCAGGGCCTGTCCCAATCCACTTTTGCTAGTTTAAGGACGGGAAAAACGGTCTGCGCGCCCGGCGCATGGTCTAAAAGGGTTGTCCCTATTCTCTTAATGAGTAATGGGTGTGTTTTGGGCATAACGTGCAATAAACCAATCAGAGTCTCATCTTCCATTCCCTTTAAGAGCAAGTTGCGCTCGCGCCATGGCGAATTTGCTATTTACACGGCAGAATTTGCAAGCGCAAAGACAGAACGCGTCTCCAGAGAGGAAACGGATCTGCTCGTGCGCGAGCAAATAGGTAGCCTAATTCTGATACATGCAATGACTATCCATTATGACATGTATGCATTTTTATATTTATGTAGCCTACACAATAATAATCTTTTACATTGTAATCCTTTCATTTATAATATTTGGCATGTGTGTGTGCTGCTGCGCATCCCTGTGTGTGTAATAAGCAGAGTGTACGTGCGTTGTGCTCCCGCCTATACTAACGCACTCTTTAAATAACAAAAAAAAAATACTGTGCCATTGACTTTATACCAGGTTTTAGTTGGTCAATGGCGTAGTCTATTTCAATTGCCTCAAAATAGCAACGCGCCAACAATGCGCCTGAACACACCTCGTTTTCAGACCAGCACGCCCATGAGCGCACAAATGGGCGCAAATGCATTTGCTATTTAAACAGCGTGGCGCAGGACGAGAAAATGATAACTGCGTCAGGCTGAAACTAGCAAAAAACACTTGCGTCGTGTGTATGATAGAGCCACTTATGTGTATCCCTCACAACCTCGTTGTCATTCATGTAAAATTCAATATGGTGTTTACTACCCTGACTAAGGTCTATGACAACAAGGTTTTCTTCATGAATATTAAACAGGTTACACTCAGATATCATTTACTGCTTTTATTAATAATCTTTGTGATTTATTGATTCAGATGTCAGGTCTGTAGTAAAGCATTTGTTCATTTCCAAATTAAAAACCTTTTTTTGTTCAGAGGATATTCTTGGAAATTAGATTTTCAGCTCCACAGTCGTCACCCAGGTGCACAGCTGTACAACATATTGATTAGATTATGCTTCTATCCCAAACAGCCTTATTTTTGTTGCCATCTACTCTGACTAAAGTCTGAAGAACCCATTAGTGCAAGGTTGGAATGTTTCTCCTTAAAGGCCTCTTCAAACCATCCTGAAAGCCACTCTTCCAGGCAAAATCATTACTGTTCTCAACTCCTGGACAGATTTATACCTGTTTTGGAGATTTTCCATCTTTATAAAAAACCCCATCAACAGCTGATAACAGCAGATGTGTCATTCTATGAAACAGGTGCCTTTTTTTAGTTTAAGATGTTCATCTCTGTATGATTTAAAACATTTGATCAGTTATGTAATATATTTTGTGTTGTAATAAATCACATATATAATCATGAGGTAAATTAATACGTTACAATCTATTTATACCTCCAGAAAAGGAACAGGGCAGTTGTTGGTTGAGTTGGGCAGTTGATGGGGTTGACAGTTTAAATTTTCTACATAAAAACAAAAAAAAAAAAAGATTTTTTTAATTATTTTTTTTATCATGCATGATTTTAAAAGAGGAAAAAAATATATAACAACTTTAAACTTGAGGTCAGAATGTTAAGCCTTTTAACAATGCATTATGCTATAAAATAAATAAATAAAATGGGCAAGAAAAATAATTATTTCCAAATATTTTGATTTAGCTAATCATGTTAGAAAAATACTAACGTGTATAATAATAATAATAATAATAATAATAATAATAATAAATTTATTTTGCTGATATTTTAGCACAGTTAAAATGTGGCATCATCTATTTATTGTTAAAGTATTTATGTATATATTAGTGCTGTCAAATTATTAATCGCAATTAATTGCATCCAAAATAAAAGTTTTTGTTTACACAATATGTGTAATATGTGTAATGTGTATATTTATTTATTATGTATATATATATAAATACAAACACATGCATGTATATATTTAAGAAAAATATGTTATGATTATATATGAAATATATTTATATATAATATAAAATATAAGAATATAAATATATAGATGTATATACATGTAAATATTTTCGAAATATATACTGTATGTGTGTGTATTTATATATACATAATAAATATGCACAGTACACACATATGTTATGTAAACAAAAACTTGTTTTGGATGTGATTAATCATTTGACAGCATTAGATATATTTATACATTCATTTTTATAAATATTGTATTTAAAGGGCCAGCTGGCACCTATTTAATATGGTTTGTGAGAAATAGGTATCTTGTCACTTACATAAGGAAGGTATGCTCACACATCATGTCTTATTTTCCATACCATGATGGAGTGTTTCGTTTTGTGCTTTCGTTTTCCTTTTAGATTAGCCAAGCTTGCCTCATCCGCTCCTCCTGTTGTTGATGAACCTGTGCTCATTCGCAACACTTCAATCTGTCTACCTGTCTCTCTCTCTCTCTTTGTACCAGGCAGGTTAAAATGGTGTCAGGTGTGAGATGCTTTATTGCCTGCTAAGCTCTGTGTGTGCGTAAATCGGTGTGTGTTGATGTGCGCGAGTGGGCTCTGTTCGGGGTCTAATCCAGACAGCGTGAACCTAAGCGGCCCATGAGTAGAGACACGCCTGCTCTCCACGGTCTCCTGTTTTAACAGGTTTAATCCAGAACACCTCCTGTCTTAAAATAATATTATTTAAAATATTGAAATATTATTTTATTATTATTATTATTTTTTTTAAAAAGTAATTTATTTCTGTGAAGGAAAAGCTGAATATTCAGCAGCAATTATTCCAGTCTTCAATGTCACGTCCTTCAGAAATCATTCTAATATGCTGATTTTGTGCTCAGTTACTATTAATTATTATTGGTGCTCAATTATTCACAATGGTTCTTATGATCAGTTTAGGTGTTGTGGAAACCATGATTGATTGATCGGTTGATTGATTTCTGTATTCTTTGATGAATAGAAAGTTCAGTGAAAAGATTTTATTTGAAACAGAAATCTTTTGTAACATTATAAATGTCTTTACTGACATTTTTGGTGAATTTAATGTATCCTTGCTAGTTAAAATGATTATTTAAAAAAAAAAAATACTTACCCCAAACTTTTCAGTGGTAGTGCATCATGGTTTTCACAAATATATTAAGCAGCTCAAAAGTTTTCAGCATTGATAATAATTAGAAATGTTTCTTCAGCACCAAATCAGTATATTAGAATCATTTCTGAAGGATTATATGAAACTGAAGACAAGAGTAATGGCCGCTGAACATGAAAAAAAAAAAAAAAAACTTAATTATTCCAAACTTTAGAAGTGTATATATATTCAGTTTTATTTATATATTTTAAAATATTTAATTGCATAAAACTTAAAATAATGTAAAATGGGAAGCTCTGAATGTGTTTTTTATACCTCTCTTTCAAAGTTTCACTATTTCTCATTTTGTTCCTCATTTTGGTTATCACTCTATATCATCATGAAGTACATGCTGCAAAGTCGATTTTGTTGGTCGTACAGCAGCCAAAGTTATGCAGAGTGCTGATCTATTGCATTACCACAGCTTTTGTGATGCTAAACACATTGTTACGCACCTGCAGAAATCAGCCTCTCAATTTCAATGGACGGCGTGATAAATGAACTCCTTAAAGAGCATTTGAGTGTTTCATCTCGCTCGGTAAAGGAAAATGGACCGCTGTATAAAAGTTAAATGGAAACCATCAATGCCCTTTCAGAATTACGCCTATTTAAATATGAGCTAAAACATGATGAGTCGAGTTAAAGCAGACCGTATCCTCTGAAATTAGCATCTGTTCCTTTGTTCTTATTTTAACGCTTTGAATGAAATAGTTAAGCATGCTTTTACTTTAACACTTTCCTTTTACGAACTTTTCGGCACCTGATCCAAAAAGTAAGGAGATTTAAATATGCATGAGACAAGAGTTGTTTGTTAAATTCTTTATAAGAAAAGTAAACGTTCTATGATATATGGATCAGCGTGGAGGAGACCTTTCACAGACTACAGCCTGATTGATGATCCACATCAAGTATTATAAGTTATGTGCAGCTTTCATTACAAAGACCTTTCTCTGTGTACAGGGTGCAGGAATAATCTCATTTCTCTCTGGTCCCGAGGGGTGAAGAATGCATGATGTCTGCATAGGTACAAGACAAATTAGTCACAAGTTTAACTAGAATTTGAACGGGTAAAGAAAGAGCACACTGTTTACTAAGGCAAAGCGGTCATGAGATGTGAGTGTGTTTGAGCTTGTGTTGGCAAAAGGCCCTCTCTTTTTGTCATATGACACTCCATCGTCTACCATATGCCTCCTCTAACACAGAGAGCTCACTGTCTTTATGTTTATTTATTTATTTATTTTTTTCACATGGGAATCATTGGTTTGTTGGTGCAGGATCCAAACATAGACACCAGAGAACATTTCTGTTCCATTTTTTAAATGTGACTTTTTACCAAGGTCAGTTCACACAGGTGTTCTAGCAGAGGAACCACAGATATAGTTCATCACATTAACAATGGACATGATCAGTAAACAACCAGAAAGTGTCCAGGTACTTCATTATATTTAATATTGGACCCTTACCCATAATTCTATATGTAAATATATATATATATATATATATCACGACTGGGTCATGTTACATAAAATAATAGGCAGTTTAATGGTTCGAGCACTTCATGTCTGTTAAACCCTAGATTCATTTTTCTTGTTTTAACCATGTGTTAGAAAGTGTGAGCTGATATGATCTCACTTGAAGTAATGATTAACTTTTAATACTTTCATCATTTAAAATCTGTCACTTCTCCTTTTGTAATATTTTTTTTTCCCTTTTTTGTCAGCTCAAACATGCTGGGCTTGAAGGTCTTAACCTTGATCCCATAGTGATTACAGAGCGATTTTGATCTAACCCTTTTATAAATGTATAAATATATGGTTTTTATATTTTATAAGTCAGTTTTACCTTTGCTGGGGCA
>NW_015639585.1:193708-203274 GCF_001515625.1 Sinocyclocheilus rhinocerous | reverse complement strand
ATCTCACTTGAAGTAATGATTAACTTTTAAAACTTTTAATACTTTCATAATTTTAAATCTGTCACTTCTCCTTTTGTAATAAAATTGTTCCTTTTTTGTCAGCTCATGCGTGCTGTGCTTGAAGGTATTAACCTTGATCCCACACTGATTACAGAGCGATTTTGATCTAACACTTTTATAAATATATAAATATAATATGGTTTTTATATTTTATAAGTCAGTTTTACCTTTGCTGGGGCAGTAATTAAAGTTTTGTGTTATTTTATTAAAAATGAATCCGTTAGTCATCGGATTGACTGCAGATCTCTGGCACAACACATTGTCACATTCAAATTAATGCACATTTAAAACCATATTTCATTTTAATCACCGCAATCTGCTTCTGATTGCAGATCATTTTTTAGGCTGGTAGATTAAATTAAATATAACAACTCCAGCAGTCTCATTTGAATTATAAGCATTTCAGCAGTGGGAGACAGTCTGTAACAGTATTCATACTGCTCTATTACAGATATTACATCCTGAACCAGACATGCAGTTAACAGTATGTTTGCAATATCTTTATCACAGTATACTTATATATTTTGAACCTCACAATAGCCAAAAGCTCACAGTAAAAAATTTAAGATTCAAACCATGCCAGTTTTTCTCTACTCCATCACCATCATGCACCAGAGATGTAGTGACATAAGACTGAAAGGTTTGAGATTTAACCGCAGAATTTGCATGACTTAGACAAGAATGAATTTTGTGTGTGTGTGTGCGCGTTTTTGTGACAAATGAGGACATAAATTTGTATAATGACAAGGGTATGACATAGGTATTACAAGGAGAAGGTGACTTTTCAGGACATTATCCCATGTCCCCACTTTTCAAAACGCTTATAAATCACACAGAATGGAGTGTATTGAAAATCTGAAATAGCACTTTCTTTCCTGTAAGGGGTAGGTTTAGGTGTAGGGTTGGTGTAGGGCAATAGCATATACAGTTTGTACAGTATAAAAACCATTACGCCTATGTGATGTCCCCACTTTTCACAAAAACAAACCTGTGTGTGTGTGTTTGTGTGTGTGTGTTTTGGCATCAACAATTTGTCACCTCTCATTTTGGGAATAAGTAGTCCTTATATTTCAATACATTTGCGTTCACTCTTGAAACTTTTGCGTTTCCTTCAAGAGCTGGTAGATTAAATTAAATATAACAACTCCAGCAGTCTCATTTGAATTATAAGCATTTCAGCAGTGGGAGACAGTCTGTAACAGTATTCATACTGCTCTATTACAGATATTACATCCTGAACCAGACATGCATGAAGATTAGTTTAGACACTGATCCCAATTTCAGTGACTAAGAGTAATTAAAAACCCCTGTGTGTGTGTGTGTGTGTGTGTGTGTGTGTGTGTGTGTGTGTGTGTGTGTGTGTATTTGTGCTACTGTGTGTTTTCAGAATAAATCCTTTGATGAGTTCCATGAGGCTTTCATTATTATAAAGCACACAGTTCACACTCATTGCAATCTCTAAATTTGATTCTCGAGAGATCAGGCTGATATGCAGAGCATTTCTTTTCTATTGTCTTAATGAGGTATACCATTCACATTTGATAAAACAACTAAATTTGTATCTTTTATTTTTTCTATGAACATAATCATTAAAGTACTTCTAATTTACAGATAAAAAACTTCTCAAAAGAGTTCCTTTATCGTTCATTGAAATTTTCCCCTGAGTTTACATTTGTTTAAAAATATTAGCCACCCTCATTATTATATTATTATATTATCTGGGTAATTCTGTCATTTAGTATATTTTAAATAAATTATTTTATACAAGACATTCAGAAATATTTACTGCTCAAGCTCAGGCCTGATTATTTACACAGTGGTGGGAAATTAAAAATGGAATTTAGCCATTGCTCTGAAAATGTATCAAACAGGATTAACAAACAAACAAAACATAATTCATCACAGCCTTATTGTGAATGTCTCAGTAGTGCATGTTATGTAAAAAAAAAGGCCTTCAAAATTACTTTCCTTTTCCGCTGACATCACTTAGGTATGTAAGCCTGTTTCTGCCACGGGACAAAAAAATAAGAAAGGTAATGGTGACTTTTTGCAATTCTGAGAAATGCAAGATAGAAACCCAGAATAATTTTTTCTTGCGATTCTGGCCTTTTTTCTTTGAATTTGAGTTAACATTGTGCAGTTCTGACATTTTGTTCCTGCCAAGGAAAGATAATTGCTCATTTTTATCTTTTGATTCAGACTTTTTTTCTCGCAATTATGAGAAAAAAAGTGTCAGAAATACAAGATATACACTCAGAATTCTGACCTTTTTCTTGTAATTCTGACTTTTTTCTCTGAATTTTAACTTTGTCTCGCAATTCTGACAAAAAAGGTAATTGTGACTTTTTCTCTCACAATACTTATTTATTTATTTATTTTTCGCACTCCTGGAAAAAAAACAAAGTAAAAAATGTGAGATATAAACTCAGAATTCTGACTATTTTATTGCAATTCTGACTTTTTTTCTCTGAATTCTAAGTTTATGTCTCACAATTCTGACTTTTTGTTCAGAATTGTGACTTTTTATCTCATTTTTTATCTGGAAAAAAAAGTCAGAAATGTGCGATATGACCTCAGAATTCTGACTTTTTATCTCACAATTCTGACTGAAGAAAAAAAAATGCACATTGTGAGAATTAAAGTTGCAGTTATGTTCATTCTGATTGGGAAAAGAGCTTCCAGACTTAGGCCACGCTGTCTATTGGATAATGTTAATAACCAAATAGTTCTGGTATGTATTGCCTGCTTGTCATCAATTATCGATGGATAAAAGAATTTCCTTAATGTAAAATTGCTTTACAAGAAAACTTGAATTATATTAAGACATACTATATATAATGGGGACATGAAAATGTACCGCATAGTATGAATGTCATCTGTTGTTTCATTCCTTTAAAACAAAATTCAACCCAGTAAAATGAGACAGAGTGAGAAAAGATCGATTTATATGTTAATTAACTAAATATTTTAAAGGGGTCATAGGATGCCCATTTTCCACAAGTTGATTTGATTCTTTAGGGTCTTAATGAAAAGTCTGTAACATAGTTTGGTTAAAATTTCTCAAAGGGTGGTTGTGTACACACACTGCCAACACACATTTCAGTTCAAACAACTTGTAAAAGTGCATGTAGCATTATATGACCCCTTTAAGTAAAGTTTATTTTCGATACCACTCTCAGCGCCGTTTGAATAATGTGAGTAAGAGATTGCTATGACAACATACCGCTGCGTTCTTTGCGTTCACGGCACACTGCTGATTTCCTCCGCACCTCTGGATGTTAATAATTTCCTTTAATCTCATCATTGCTATTTCTTCTGCCTGCACGCTCTTCAGCTGCATTTAAAAGCTCCCATCCGAGTGCACAAGGACGGCATTGTTTTCAGATGATCACGCAGACAAAGTTTTCCTTTATTCCCTTAACTAGGGTTGTCTGAGCCCCAATAGGCCTCTCCGTTTTGTTAGAGCAAATTATCCACCCTACTCGGTCATATGATAGCTTCCTCTCTCGTTTCAGCCTCACTCTCTCTCTCTCTCTTTCTCCCCTGTCTTTCTTCGTCTCATGTCAGAGTTCTTTTGTTTCTTGTCACAGAGCTAGCCCTCACTGTAGGTCATTTTGACATGAGAAATCTGTGACCTCAGATGCAGTGGCACCTGCTCCTGTGCTCTCGGCTCCGCTGTTCTCCGTTGTCATCCTCTGGGAGCTTTTGACAGAGTAATAGTGGGAAATTGAGGTTATTGAGGATGGTTGAGGGGAGATGTGGGCACCGTTATTGAGGGAAAGTAAAGATGGTTTCAGTGTCAGAAATGAGAGATCAAGACCAAAAAAATCGGCATTTCTTTCAAAACACATTTTTTGGGTGATGAGATTTCTTTTTTGTTCTCCAGACGTAAAGAATCCTAAAAGCTCTATCAAGCACAGATAAGGGCCCATTCTTGTGGAATAAAAACCTTTTGATCAGTTTAACTTATAAATGGTTTAACTGCTCATTGTTATTCAGCTTAATAGATCTCATCTGGTTGTGTGTCTTGTGTGAAGAATTGCTCACCCTGCTTCGCTAATGATGTACAATAACATGTTCCATACAGTTAGTGAAGAGCTATGAGTGTCTTTTCCGTGTAATACACAAGAGAAGAAAAGAAAAATAGAATATTCAGAGGTGCTGTGGTCTAATTAAAGATGGCTTTTATTCACTCTGGGAATGGGTTAGAGCTTTCAAAAGAGAGAAGAAACATGAACAAAGAGAATGAGAGCTAAGTGTGTGTATGTAGAATGATAATTCAGATAGAGGACGACCTGTGCTATTGGTGCATGTGTTTCTGATCACAAAATCAGTCGTACTGTTCTCATCAAAATATTCAAATTTGGTGTTTCAAACCTCCTTTTTGTGTGTGTGTCAAATGCAAAAAGTGAGTTTGTGAAGAATATCCTGGCCATTCTTTTCAATAATGAAAGTGAACAAAGAAAATTAAAAAAAATTAAAAATCATAAAAGTGTATCCTACAGTATATTCCATGTCTTGTGAAGCTGTATAGTAGCTTTGTGTAGGGAATAGACTGAAATCTGTTATTCTCTGAAATGAATCATATTTGTTTAGTTAGATCTGAATCACAAAATCACAGATTCACAAAACTGTTCACACACTGATCCACTTTTCACTGACTCACAGACTCAATGATCTAGTCACAGCGTTTAACAGCAAACTATGCAATATGGCACATAAGTCATATGGTTCATGGTGCTTTTGTGTCCTTTTTGAATTTTGAAAGCTCCAGCCTTTGTTCATTGTAATTGCTTGGAAAAGAATGGCCAAATCTTAATTCACAATATATTCTTTTGTGTTTCACGAAAAAAAGAAAAAAAAAAACTTAAAGGGTTAGTTCACCCAAAAATGAAAATTCTGTCATTAACTACTCACCCTCATGTCGTTCCAAACCCGTAAGACCTTCGTTCATCTTCGCAACATAAACTCAAATATTTTTGATGGAATCTGAGAGCTCTCTGACCCTCCATAGACGGCAATGATATTACTACAATTAACGCACAGAAACGTAGCAAGGACATCGATAAAATATTCCATGTGACATCAGGGGTTCAACCGTAATTTTACGAAGCTACGAGAATACTTTTTGTGCTCAAAGAAAACAATAATACCATAATTTATTCAGCAATTCTTCTCCCCGAGTTAACGTCTTCCGCCATTTTGGAGAGTATCCCAGAACGTAATCAACGCAATGAGCTTTGTTTACGTTCCGCATGCGCGTGCTGTCTACTGAACGTAAACAATGCTGATTACGTTCTGGGGTACTCTCCAAAATGACGGAGGACGATAACTCGGGGAGAAGAATTGCTGAATAAATTATGGTATTAAGAGAGAGCTCTGAGATTCCATCAGAAATATCTTAATTTGTGTTCCGAAGATGAACGAAGGTCTTACGGGTTTGGAACGACATGAGGGTGAGTAATTAATGACAGAATTTTCATTTTTGTGTGAAGTATCCCTTTAAGTCTTACCGGTTTGGCTGTTTAAGCACATTAATTGCACTAAAAGTGTATAGAAGCACAACTTTTTGGGCTATTTATTTATTTAGCCTGTTGTTGTCCTTATTCTTCAGCTTGTTAAGTGAAATACCCAGCAGTTAACAACAAGCACAATTAGAGTTGCTTAGTACGTTTGTAGACATTACCCTGGGATGTAACATTAAAGGCAGTAGATAGGGAAAAATATACTGTTTAAAAATATACTGTATAACTGTTTTTAAGAGCCCTTAAAAAAAAAAATCTAACACTTAGTAAAACATCTACTATAATACAATGATATATTTACAATTTATATGATGACTCCATGGTCGCAACCTAGTGAATGAATTAACCTACAAAAAAGCTCATTAAGTGAATTAATGAACAATAACTTTTTGGTTCATTGATTAAAAATCAAAAGGTTCAAGATCAGATAAGGTGATGTAAGGTGGTACATTTGCCATAATTTATTCATGCTGTGTTTTTAATAATTCCAGCTTTGATGGTAGTTAGTTGTACAAGGTTTTCACCATGAAACCAGTCATTTGTTGACCCAAGCTGGTTGCTAATCATGCTTAGAGCTGGTAGATTCTTGGCTAATCTGGGTTGACCTGGTTAAAAACATCTGGTTGACTAGTTTGACCCCTATAATCTGGCTGACCTGTTTTCTTCAGCCTGGAACAAACTTGTCAAAATCTGTGTCTCTAAATAAACCTACCTAAACATACACACGCTTTAAACATTAAATGTTGACATTTTTCAGCCCTCCGGCATCTTCTACTCAGCTCTCTCTTTCTTTCGCCAGTGTTGGGTCACATTAAAAACAAGGTGACGTGAGGTTGGCACAAAATGTTGTGAGCGTGCATTTGTGCTACTGAGCTTAATGGAGTAGAAGTAGGCCATTCGCAGCGTGCGTATAGACGTTAGAGCAGGTTTTGCGCCATGGGCTACAATCAGCCACAGCCTTCTCACTTAATAACGCTCCAGGAGCCAGGCAGGAGAGAGATCAGACCTGATGCCCAGGCAGGGTGCAGCGCGAGCAGGGTGCGAGGGGGGGGGCTGGGTGACGGTGCTCCTAAAAATGTTGTGTTTGAACTAGAGGGCGGCCCGAGGGGTCAAATAATTTGTTGTATGCCACTTTTGCTTTTTCTCCCTTCACTTAGCAGAGCGCTCCGCGAACACACAGGGGAAAGTGGCCAGCAGGCGCTAACGAGGATAGAGGGCCGACTGGGGGAGACGCGATTCTGCTGTTATCCAACTAATGAGTCTGCGAGGGAGCGAAAGAAATGAGGATGCTTTAAGAGCTTTTTAAACTAGCATGATAAGGGCTTTGTTTGTGGCAGCAATTTGGAGCGTTTTTGTGGATCTGTTTGTTTCTTCGGTAATTGTGCGTGTGTGCGTTTTACTGAGTAGACCTATTAAAGGATTAAAGTGGCACGGATTTCTTTTCGCATTCATATTTCTGTCAGTTATTTGTGTGCAGGCCCATGTGCTCTTGTGTAATTGTTTTAGGTTTCACTTTGTTTGCACAGCTCTCGCTTACGCGCGTGTGTTTGGGAGTTACGTGCCAGAGCGCGTCGGCCCATTTTAAGGTCCCTGTTTTCGTTCCGCTCATTTTTCTTATCATTCTGCCTCTTTGGTTGTTCTTCACCTCTGCCCTGCCCTGAAGAGTTTGCTCTCTTTTCCCTTCCCCTGCCCTTGGGGGACTGTTAACCTTTGTCATTCTTTCATTGGCTCCGAGGTGTGATTTGCACGCAACAGCGCGAACCCGCTACAGCATCAGTGCTCTGCTCTGGGATAAAGATTATTGCAAGGCACATACACAAACATTAGAGGCCCATTTAGCAATCATGGTGGCCGGCCTGGAAATCTGTTTGCTAGTGGCTAATGCATTTGTGATGGAAATGGTTGTTTTCTTTTTGTGATCGACTAGGAAATTAGCTGGCATTAACATGGAATGAAGACACTTGTTGTGGGTCATCAATGGAGTTCACAAGGCTGATGTCGTTTCTGCTGACACGCTCCTGCTTTTTGTTGCACATTCTTGTAGTCTGAAATGTTTTAATGGATTAATATTTAATTTAGATGAAGATACACTACACATTTGGGAAAATTTTTGATGCATTATGTCGACAAATGTGTCTGATGGTAATTATAATTGCATTGCGGTTGATTGGGTTTTTGCAGTAATAGAGCTTTTAGTTCTTCTAAAAGTGTCTCTGTGAATTGGTTGCTTCCTCGGATGTAGCCTCACAAACAACACCTTTGACTATTGGCATGAAGTCTGGTGCATGTTGTAGTTTGTACTGGCCAAGAACTGCTCACTTAGACAGGCCGACTAACCAACTTGAACATTTAAACAGTCTCCTCAAATGGTTGTACAGTGTAAAATCTGTGTAGACTTTCTGTTAATTTTCTTTTTAAATTTCAATTTTGTTCTCTTCCGTACCCACTGTATATATATATATATATATATATATAAACCTTTATTTATTTTAAACAGTTGCAAGAAAATGATATGGTGACTGTTATGTTGCATTATGCTGATAGGCTGATGGTTAAAAAATGTAAATGTCAACTGTAGTATAAATAAACATTGGCCGAGGCTATTTGCACTAAGTGCAACTAGCATTTGATGCTATATGCTATGTACACTAATATACATACATAAATATTAGTATTTTTAATGCATTAATTATACCCTGTAATGCACCTTATAATGCACTGTATAGTCTCAAGAATCATTGTAACCACAGTTATAATAACACATCTATTAATTGAACACACTTTTAGAAAGTATAATGCATTGAAACACATGAAAAACAACCAATTTCAGATGTAATGCATGTAATGCATTTTACAATTGCTTATGAACAGATTTAATGCATTAAAACATACATTATGAATACCTTTATATACATACATTTATATGTGCATTATACATAAGTAAAGTGTTACCAAAGTTTTGTCACCGCAGTGTAGAGTTAGATGTTTTTGCACTAAATGCAAATAATGTTAGTACAAACACTATAAAATAGCATCAGTGTATTTTTATTTAAATCATATATAGATGCTGCATTATTCAGAACTTACTTGTTCCAACTCTAAAGCTCACCCCTACACCTGCCTGTGTGTGTGTGTGTGTGTGTGTGTGTCACTTCAGAGCATCTGCAGGCTGAAATTATAGCATGTGTGTCCTCTGTTACAAGTACTGATGAATTTATTTTTTGTCACAAACTGTGAAAGATGGTGCATAAAACGAGTTTAAGGAGCAAGCTGTGCATGGTGCTGTTCGTTGTCTTGGTTTATGTGCATATGTGTGTGTTGGTGTGTGTGGTCAAGGCAAACTGTCATCAGTAAACAACTAAACATGCTGAGCTTTTCAGTTTACCATTTTTAATAGCCAAACACTCATATTTAATATCTCTAACTTTTAAAAAAAATGTGCAAAGTAGACAAAGATTGTAACTGCACTCAAATGCTTTTTTCTTCTTTCTTTCTTTCTTTCTTTGGTGCTTGACAGCCACTGCTCTCCATCTATTTTCAGTGTATGAAATGGAAAAGCATGGACATTTTGCTAAATAACTCCTTTTATTTTTACATTTAAAATTCCGTCATTTAAAGTGATATAATGGTGCATATTTATTTTGTTTTGTTTTGAACTATTCCTTTAAGGACAAAATGTCAGCATTCAATTTATCCTGCATTAAGAATGTTGCCTTCAAGTAGTGTTAATTTCGTTAAGGAAGACTATGACGAAAATGTTTGTTGACAAGCTTTTTTCCCATGACTAAGACCAGAGGAAGAGGAGACGACCATAAGGTCAACAAACGATAACTAAGACTATATCAACATGCAATTTCGTTGACGAAATAAGACGAGACTAAAATGTATTCAAAAAGATAAAAACTTTACCAAAAACCTATTTTTATGTTCGTCAAAAAAGGAGACAAAATGTTATTGCAGACTGCTCTACACGCCTCTACT
>NW_015639585.1:189096-189259 GCF_001515625.1 Sinocyclocheilus rhinocerous | reverse complement strand
ATTTAAAGTGTTTAAAGTGATATAATGGTGCATATTTATTTTGTTTTGTTTTGAACTATTCCTTTAAGGAAGCATTCAATGCATTCAATTTATCCTGCATTAAGAATGTTGCCTTCAAGTAGTGTTAATTTCGTTAACGAAGACTATGACGAAAATGTTTGTT
>NW_015639585.1:167268-189079 GCF_001515625.1 Sinocyclocheilus rhinocerous | reverse complement strand
ATAACTAAGACTATATCAACATGCAATTTCGTTGACGAAATAAGACGAGACTAAAATGTATTCAAAAAGATAAAAACTTTACCAAAAACCTATTTTTATGTTCGTCAAAAAAGGAGACAAAATGTTATTGCAGACTGCTCTACACGCCTCTACTACGCGAGCTTTCATGAGCGCGGTTGCCAGATATGAAGAGTTCTAATCCCAGAATCAGAGCTTCGCTGTTACATTCATACATTTTCTGCCCGGTGTGATTTGCTTATTTTAAGCAATCTGGCAACCATGCGCATGACTAAAAAACCTGACTAAAATGCTCATACATTTCATTGAATAAACAAAAACGACAAGTGTGTCTAAATATGATAACTAAAATGTACATTTAAGTAAGACTAAGACTAAATTAAAAATGGCTAGTGACTGTGATCGGGTAATTATCCTGGATGGTGACTGAAGTGACTGTGATGACTCCCTGACACTGACACAATTAACACTAAGTCATGGTTACCCTGCTGGTAAATGCCTACTACTAATTTATGGGCAGCATGTATTAATGACTATTAAAAGGTAGAAATACATTTGAAATACATGTATTATTATTATTATTATTATTATGAGGGGTCTCAAAACATTTTACATTTGTATTTTTTTTCTGCCTACTGCCTTTAACATCATAGCTAAGGACCATTGATAGTGAAGGGTTTGCGTCTGTACACTTTTGTGTGGTAATATCAGCCTATTAGCATCATGACATAATTTCCCTATGGCTCAACAACGATTACTCACATGGCATTTACGCCTCAAAAATAACTGTGTCCATAACTGAGTGCCCATTAAAAAAATTAGATAAATGGGAATACTAACAGATAGCTATCATAGTGTCATAGAGCTTCTTGGTTGATTTGCTATTGTCTGTCTGTTGTTCTGTTTCAGTCAAACCCATGACATTAGTATTGCTAGTGCAACACTCCAGCAGATAAGCTACATTAACAGTCTGTTGAGACTTCTGTTCATTTGTGTGTCATTGTAAAGTCTCTTCTCAACTCCAGGTGAGGGAAGGTTACCTTTGTAACTGCAGACCCAAGAGTGTCATGTGATTTGCCGCTCTCTCATTGAATTGCTAGGGTGTACTTTGGGACTCACTGGCTGCAAGACTCTCATGGATTCTCAATGCTCCCTCATCGATTACACAGGTAAACAATGTTTATTCAACAGCAGATGTTTGATGGCACAGAGGTTGGAACAGACCTGATTTAGCATTCATAGACCCGAAGATCAGCTTCACAGGACCTGCTGTGGACCCAGGCTTGTACAGTTCTGTAATCTAGAATCGTGGTCATGATTTGATGGCATTGGTTTAACAAAAGTTTTAGACTATGCAAGAGCATATTTGTGTGAGTGTGTGTGTGTGTGTAAGCGTGTGTGTTCTAATAAATTAGCTGTTAACCTTTGGCATCACCCTTCAATTCGCAATCATCAACATTCAGTGTTCAGCTGTGTGTTTAAGCCGTATCCGAGCACCATGTGCTCATGGGAGATAACTCTCGTCATTAAGCACAGCCTACAACCTGGGCAGCTTAAAATGAACAGTTTTCTGCAAAGATGATTCGAGGTGAAGTCAGAAAATCTCCAAATCTCTCTCTCACGCTCAGTGGCATCTGCTTCTTTGTGGCTTCCTCAGGCAAAGTCTTGGGCCTGTGTACAATCTGTGCTTGTTTGGAATGACCTGATTTATTTAGCAGAATTCACACAATTGACATATTGGATTATGTGCAGTTTAGTTCACTCAAACATGAAAATTCTGTATCATCTTTAAATTTATATTTAAAAAATATTTGTTTAGAACAGATTTTTCAGATTGTTCTTCTGTCAAAAATGTTTTGTTTTATTTTATTTTATTTTATTTTTCCAGCAAATAACAACTTAATTTTGCTCTGTTTGTCACACAAAATTAATATATGGCTTCAGAAATCGTAATACACTACCATTTTTTTTCTCTTGTTTTCACAAGGCTGCATTTATTTTATAAAGAATAATAATAGTAGTAAGAAATAGAAAAAAATGTTTTGGAATATTTTGAGGTTTTTATGATCACTTTTTCTTTCCTTTTCTTTCTTTTTTTAATATCTTTATAGTTTTAGTTTTATCACAGCAGGGGATGAAAGACCTCTTCCATGAGAAACACCAATCTGTGTATTTATTAGTGTCTGTGATTTAAAAATAAAAAAATAAAAATCTTTGGTCTTCAGAAAGCTTTTTCATTAAGACTCCATTAGCGTTAGTCCCTCTCTTGTTTTATGTTCTTCCTGTTGATTTTAGGTTTGTCTTCTTTTGGCACCACACTATTATATCTGCTGTACTCTTGAGCAGAAGCCGTGTGAGATACAGACTGGCCTGTGGTATTATTTGTCATTTCAGCATCCATAACGCTGAAAAAGCCCTCATTATTTACCACCTGCAGTAAGCCGCTCACATAATCTCCGGCTAATGACACTCTTATCTCGTCCATGTGTCAAGTTTGTGTAGTCTGCGTGTCATGTTGATGGTACCCTCACTGTTTGTGTGCAGTTCAAGCTGGGTATGTCCTTTTGGCCTGCACCATTCTAAAATGTTTCACGACACATGTGGAAGCGATTCCTACTGCTGCTGCTGTGAGTGTGTATGTATACTCTTCCATCATTGTTTCTGTCCTACACTAATGAAAATTACTGTTCCCAGGCCAGTACTGCTGATCCTGCGCCTTTAGACCCAAAACATTATCAATCACAAAGCCCTGTTTTTACAGGCCGGGACTTTTCCAGCCATCTTTCCTTCTTTTTTATTCAAATCAAAGCTCGCCTTAACCACTGATGTGGGTGTTTTTGTCAGAGCTGGGTATTTTATGGTTTTGTATAGTGTAAATGTGTATCCGGTGTTCATACAAAAAACTCACTGCAGTTTTGTTGTTTGCTGTTTTTATCATTTTAAAGGGTTTGAAGAATATTCATAGTTTCAGTTTTCGTTAATGCCTCTTGAATGCAGGTCCAACTCCAGCCTTAAGATGAGATGTGGGGGGAAACAGCAGATTGGGGGAATAGGTAGAAGGGTGGTTGCCAGGGTGGGCAAAGCTCATGATTTGGTGAGGTCAACAGAAAACCATGACAGGTGATTTATTTATTTTTATTTAAATGAATGTTAAATAATATTAATATAATAATTAATATTAACAAAAGTAAAATAAATAATAAAATATAACCAATAATAATAATGTTGTTTGTTGTGTGTCATTTTCTTAGTATTTTATTTTATTTTATTTTATTTAGCAAGTTTACAAAACAGTACAATAAACATAAATATTCCATACCATTTTAAAACCGTTGAGGATAAAATAAACACAATAAAGCATATGGCTTATTTCCATTGTGGTCCTTGATTATCCCTATCCAATACTAGCAAAAATTACCAAATTAGAAAAAAACAATACCAAATAAAACATACAGTACAATACCATATCTATATTCACCAAAAAGTCATCCTTTAACCTTTATTTTAAAACTTCTCAAATTTTTAAACACTTTAAATGACATAAAATATAGTTAGAACCAATTATTGAATTGCATTTTTTGCCTCATTAAAAAGTCTGTCTAAATGAACCTCTTGCCAGATCATTGTTTCTGTCCTACACTAATGAAAATTACTGTTCCCAGGCCAGTACTGCTGATCCTGCGCCTTTAGACCCAAAACATTATCAATCACAAAGCCCTGTTTTTACAGGCCGGGACTTTTCCAGCCATCTTTCCTTCTTTTTTATTCAAATCAAAGCTCGCCTTAACCACTGATGTGGGTGTTTTTGTCAGAGCTGGGTATTTTATGGTTTTGTATAGTGTAAATGTGTATCCGGTGTTCATACAAAAAACTCACTGCAGTTTTGTTGTTTGCTGTTTTTATCATTTTAAAGGGTTTGAAGAATATTCATAGTTTCAGTTTTCGTTAATGCCTCTTGAATGCAGGTCCAACTCCAGCCTTAAGATGAGATGTGGGGGGAAACAGCAGATTGGGGGAATAGGTAGAAGGGTGGTTGCCAGGGTGGGCAAAGCTCATGATTTGGTGAGGTCAACAGAAAACCATGACAGGTGATTTATTTATTTTTATTTAAATGAATGTTAAATAATATTAATATAATAATTAATATTAACAAAAGTAAAATAAATAATAAAATATAACCAATAATAATAATGTTGTTTGTTGTGTGTCATTTTCTTAGTATTTTATTTTATTTTATTTTATTTAGCAAGTTTACAAAACAGTACAATAAACATAAATATTCCATACCATTTTAAAACCGTTGAGGATAAAATAAACACAATAAAGCATATGGCTTATTTCCATTGTGGTCCTTGATTATCCCTATCCAATACTAGCAAAAATTACCAAATTAGAAAAAAACAATACCAAATAAAACATACAGTACAATACCATATCTATATTCACCAAAAAGTCATCCTTTAACCTTTATTTTAAAACTTCTCAAATTTTTAAACACTTTAAATGACATAAAATATAGTTAGAACCAATTATTGAATTGCATTTTTTGCCTCATTAAAAAGTCTGTCTAAATGAACCTCTTGCCAGAATTGTTTTAAATGTATTTTAATGGTCAAATCTGAAATTACATCATCATTTAGCAACAGAGTGCTGAGGGCAATTAATGCAAAAGTACATTTCTTATTTGAAGTTATATCAGAGTTAAAGGAATTGTTAAGGAACTTGAATCTTTAAGAGATACAGTGTCTAAATCAGAAATAGAAGAAGTGATTTATATACCACACATATTCAGCAACTTGACCCATCACCCTACTGAGCTTTTTAAATTATTTTTAAATAATTTAATTGACTAACTTTTCAATACATGAAATTATTTAGGAATAGAATTCTTGACAGTATAATTATAATAGCCTGTCTATAGGTGGTCAATAATTACGTAAAACTAAATCACACTAGAAACCTGGACTAACACTGCTACTTTTTTTTAACACAAAGACTTTCAGACTTTCATTCATCTCCGGACAAAAGAAAATTAACCCAGCGACTATAATTGTGTATGTGTGACAGAGTGCAAGATTTGTCTCCGTTTATAATTACTACTAGCTTTTAGACTCCATGAAATGTTCCCGGGCTTGAGCTTTTAGTGTCAATTTGAGAACTTCTAACTGTTACTCAGACTCTCTTTTCATTGGCTTGAATGATCTAGTGCTGTAACAAGCTTTAAATCAATCACTATAGAGATTAAAATCATTACAGCCTGTGCTGTTTTATAATGATTGTAGTCTTACATTTTTTTACTCGCTCACACATGCACACTGTATTATGTACTAGGAGTACAGCAGTTTAAGCAGTACACAGTGATGTTAAATTCTTGTATGAGAAGAAAAAATGGGTTTTTATTGCTTCAGTAAATTGTATCTGGAGTCGATCCAAATGCAATATTTTAAAGATTCATATTAAGGTGCTGAAAACACATAATCAGTGTAAGTGAAATGAAGTGTGTGTGTGTGTGTGTGTGTGTTTGTGTTCAGTAAGAGTTACAAGAACACCCTGAGAGAGTCCAACAGAGAAATCTTGAAGAACCACGGGGGTCATTCCACCAGGGAGCAAATCTATTTTTTACACCTCAAAGGCATCATGAAGGAGAGATCTCACACACACACACACACACACACACACACACACACACACACACACACTGTGCTCGGTTTCTTGTGGGATACTGTTGTAGGATACTTTCCTATTCTTTTTCCTGTGTTGTTTCAGTCTGTTCTAGAGTGTGATTGCTCAGAGAGCTAGAGTTGTGTGCAGTTGTGTAATTGTGTGTTGTGAATAAGCAAGTTTGTATGCGGGCAAGATTCTCCATTGAAGTAACACTTGTAACTGTAGCTACTTTTACTTCTCACTGCTACTGCTGTTATGATATCTCTCTCTGTACCTTTAAGGTATTTATATGGACCCTTTAGGGGTACATAAGGCACACATGTGTTCCACTTCATTGAAAGTTTTTGTGTCTTTTTTTCTGAGAGTCAAGAGAGTTCACAAAAATTTAAATTCTGTCATCATTTACTCACCCTCAAGTAAAGGTCAATGGCTACCGGCAACTGTTTGGTTACTGACATTCTTCAAAATATCTTCTTTTGTGTTTAATAGAAGGAAGAAATTCTTACAGGTTTGAAGCAACTTGAGTGTGAGTAAATGATGGCAGAATTTTCATTTTTAGATGAATAATGATAATTAATGATGCATACAAAGGCAAATTTCATCCTTTGTAAACACTTAACCCTAAATATTAAATAAATATTCAATAACCATAAATATTAACATTTGGCATTAAACTCACAACAGTGTTTCTGCTACAAACTTGAATGATATCTGTCATTATTACTTTTCTTTGTGGTCCTCCTTTCGACGTTAGATAAACCTACGTCAGATAACCTACGCCTTTAGACCTGCTTTGGTGAAAGACCTAAGTTATATGGGCTCTTTTGACTTGAACCAGCAAGTAACCTACCAGAAGACCCTACAATCCCACTCCGAATTAGGGCTGTCACTAACGATTATTTTAGTAATTGAGCAATTGGTTGATTATTCTGATGATAAATCGAGTAATCTGATAATTATAATTAATATTTTGTATTAATAAAAATAGTTAGTTCAAATAAATATAAATAAATTTGTTCAAATAAAGTGTCAAAAGCATGCAACAATATGGTTTTATTGAACAAAACTGTTAAAAACAATAGAGCTAATGTACATTACGCAATGTAACAAGTGACTGCAGAGGGTTCCAGTGGTCTGCCGATTGTTTTTACACTTTACAGCGCAATCTAATCTCTTGTTTAATATTGACTAAACAACATTTAATTCAAATGTCCACTTAATCTTTAATATTTGGCCATTCCTTTATGTGGACATGATCAATATGTGACCCCGGACAACAAAACCAGTCATAAGTAGCAAGGGTATATTTGTAGCAAGAGCCAAAAATACTTTACTTTACTTTTACTTTTAGTCATTTAGCAGACGCTTTTATCCAAAGCGACTTACAAATAAGAAAAAGTAATTAAAACTAAAAGCTAAAACTGTACTGAAATAACTCAAATTAAATAAAAGTCAAACTTAATAAAAAGCCTATATAGACATAATAAAAACTCATAAAATGACAACATTACTACAACTGTGACTAAAACTAAAATAGATAACTAATACAAATCAAACTACATTAGTTTATCAGTAATCCTAAAAAAATAACACTAAGCCAAACACACATGCTAAAATAACAACAACTTACTGACACATAGTAAGAAATGGTTATAAAAAACTGAAACAGAAGTGAAACAAGTAGTAGGAAAGAGGAGAAATAAAAAGCGATACTTATTAAAATACATTGTATAGGTCAGAATTATAGATTTTTTTATGCCAAAAATCATTAGGATATTAAGTAAAGATCATGATCCATGAAGATATTTTGTAAATTTCCTACCGTAAATATATCAAAACTTCATTTTTGATTAGTAGTAATATGCATTGCTAAGAACTTCATTTGGACAACTTAATCACTAAAGATGATTTTCTCAATATTTAGATTTTTTTTGCACCCTCAGATTCCATATTTCCAAATAGTTGTCTCTCGGCAAAAAATGGAAAGCTTATGTATTCAGTTTTCAGGTGATGTATAAATCTCAATTTTGAAAAATTGACACTTAAGACTTAGTTTTTGGTAAAAACTATAAGGTTTTGTGGTCCAGGGTCTGTGAGTGAGTGAGTGTTTGGGCTTTTATTTTGAAATTGTGATGAACAGTTAGCATATGGAGAAAGATATCGATGTATTCTCCTGTGTTTGTGTAGGTTTATAAATTATTTCACTTACAAATCTGATGAAATGGCGCACGTTGCGTTCCCAAATAAAATGACAACATTACTACAACTGTAACTAAAACTAAAATAGATAACTAATACAAATCAAACTACATTAGTTTATCAGTAATCCTAAAAAAATAACACTAAGCCAAACACACATGCTAAAATAACAACAACTTACTGACACATAGTAAGAAATGGTTATAAAAAACTGAAACAGAAGTGAAACAAGTAGTAGGAAAGAGGAGAAATAAAAAGCGATACTTATTAAAATACATTGTATAGGTCAGAATTATAGATTTTTTTATGCCAAAAATCATTAGGATATTAAGTAAAGATCATGTTCCATGAAGATATTTTGTAAATTTCCTACCGTAAATATATCAAAACTTCATTTTTGATTAGTAGTAATATGCATTGCTAAGAACTTCATTTGGACAACTTAATCACTAAAGATGATTTTCTCAATATTTAGATTTTTTTTGCACCCTCAGATTCCATATTTCCAAATAGTTGTCTCTCGGCAAAAAATGGAAAGCTTATGTATTCAGTTTTCAGGTGATGTATAAATCTCAATTTTGAAAAATTGACACTTAAGACTTAGTTTTTGGTAAAAACTATAAGGTTTTGTGGTCCAGGGTCTGTGAGTGAGTGAGTGTTTGGGCTTTTATTTTGAAATTGTGATGAGCAGTTAGCATATGGAGAAAGATATCGATGTATTCTCCTGTGTTTGTGTAGGTTTATAAATGATTTCACTTACAAATCTGATGAAATGGCGCACGTTGCGTTCCCAGCTGAACATTATAATAAACCCAAACTCACAACAATATGCAGAGATGGAATTAGAGACGCTCCACACATGTAAATGATAACAGTTTGTGTGGAGCAGCATTTACTGTAAACGGAGCCACTCTAAGATGCACGTAATGTTGCGTAACCTATACGCATGTGAATAATTAAAGTGCATATATTAAAACCTGCATAGCATACATTTATTTAATTGAATTGTAGCGTTTGTGAATTCACAATAGCATTATGCTTTATTATGATTTTTAAATGGGTTTAATATATCATGCAGCCTTGAAAAATGCTCTAATAATGCGTTTCATGGATTCTCGTCTGTGGAATACGCTACTTCAGGTTTTTTGCAGGTTACTCAACACGGGCAAAATGCAATCGATGATTTGTCTTTAAATCAAGTACTCTAACTGAATCGAGGAATCGTGACAGCCCTACTAAGAATCGTCACTAAGAATCCCAGAATACACTGTGACCATCCAAGATGGTTGAGAAATGTTTGTTGTAAATATTATTGTTTCAGTACCAAAAATACTCAACAATTCTGCATGCTATGCACTTTTATACTTTATTCAAATATTGTGCCATTAGCAACATGCTAGCAACAAACTCTATAAAATGCAACAACCGGGAGGTAAGAGAAATGTTTGTTGTAAATATTATTGTTTCAGTACCAAAAATACTCAACAATTCTGCATGCTATGCACTTTTATACTTTATTCAAATATTGTGCCATTAGCAACATGCTAGCAACAAACTATAAAATGCAACAACCGGGAGGTAAATTCTGGAATAAAAAATGCAATTCTTTGCATATTTTGCCATTAACTGAAAATGTTTCTGTTAGTGCTGTCAAACGATTAATCGTGATTAATCGCATACAAAATAACCGCATACAAACACATGCATGTATATATTTAAGAAAATATTTTATATTTTCAATGAATATATATATTTTCAAAATATATACTGTATGTGTGTGTATTTATATATACACAATAAATATACACAGTACACACACATATGTTATGTAAACATAAACTTTTATTTTGGATGTGATTAATCGCGATTAATCGTCTCACAACACTAGTTTCTGTGCATATAATCAACCATTTTAAATGAATAGTTTTATGTTTCTCAGTCATTTTTGATTGTCTTTTGCAGTGCTTCATAGTATTGTAGTTCTTTGCCTTATTAAACCTCTGCACTCCCTCATTAAAGTACACAGTCTTGTTAATTTGTCTTCTAGTATACTTTTTTGCTTCAAATAAAAGTTTGTAATGTAGTGATGAATGTTTTGAGGAATGTTATTTGTATGATTCACCCTATGAAATGTCACTTACAAGATTCCATTTTGGTTAGAACGTTGCCTATGTAGGCAGTACACACAGGGCTGGGGAGTAACGAAATACATGTAACGGCGTTACGTATTTAAAATACAAAATATGAGTAACTGTATTTCGTTATAATTACATTTTAAATAGGTGGTAATCAAATTACAGTTACATAGGTATTTTAGATTACCAAAGTGATTACTTGGAATTTTAATATAATTTCTTCATTTAATATTTAAGTAAACAGTTTGGGGATTTCAACCAATAAGGCAACTGATTCTCTGTTGGGAAAAAAAAAAACTGCGTGCAGCAGCCTGTTCATTTAGCAACTGAATGACATCGAATTCTCCTAGAATTCACACTTTGCATTCAGTTAACAGATCCATACGAATCATGCATGAAATAAAAGTTTATAAAGTCAAACGATAGCTTTGTGTGCTTTACAGATGAACTTGAAGTCTTTATTCATTCGAAATGTTCAAGAATAGATTATCTTTGGCGCGGTAATGCGAGTTCATGATCCGATTTGTGAACAGATGATTCTTTTGAGTCAATCTTAATGAACCATTTATTTTGTTTAACGAAACCAGTGTGAATGGTTCACAAACTGGATAGATCTGAGGTGTGTTTCCCAAAAGCATCGTTAGCGAACTGTGGTTGTTAAATTACATTGAACTATAATGACATTACTTGCGACCGTAGTTGCTTTGGGAAAAAAGCCATGTCAATTTTGACTCAGTGATTCTTTTGTGCTAATCGCTTCTCCATGGAGAGGATTATCAGTGTAACTGTATTTCGTTATAATTACATTTTAAATAGGTGGTAATCAAATTACAGTTACATAAGTATTTTAGATTACCAAAGTGATTACTTGGAATTTTAATATAATTTCTTCATTTAATATTTAAGTAAACAGTTTGGGGATTTCAACCAATAAGGCAACTGATTCTCTGTTGAAAAAAAAAAAAAACTGCGTGCAGCAGCCGGTTCATTTAGCAACTGAATGACACCGAATTCTCCTAGAATTCACACTTTGCATTCAGTTAACAGATCCATACGAATCATGCATGAAATAAAAGTTTATAAAGTCAAACGATAGCTTTATGTGCTTTACAGACGAACTTGAAATCTTTATTCATTCGAAATGTTCAAGAATAGACCATTCTAAAGTATTTAGATTAAGTTACTAAACCTGAGTAATCTAACAAAATACATTATTGATTACTTTTTAAAGCACGTATTTTGTAATCTGTAGTGAAATACATTTTAAAAGTAACCTTCCCAGCCCTGAGTACACAGCAGGGCAGCTCACTAGGTTTTGGAACAGAGCTAAAATGTCACGTTAAGAAAGAGAGGGGGAGAGATCTAAACAGGAAAAAGCAGGAAAAGCTGTCAAATGTAGGTTTATAAGGGATTAGGCTACGGCTCACACCAGACTCCAAAGTTTAGAATGCATTAGTCCTGTTTACACAGGCTTTGGCAAGATTATACTCACACCCACATAGAGAGAGAGACAGAGAGAGAGAGAGGCAGAGAGAGAGAGAGAGAGAGAGTGTGTACACTTAAATAACAGGAATTTTGCAGATCCCAGTCACAGATGGTAGGGCCTACACAGGGGGGTTGACCTCAGTGATGGTGGGATATAAAGAGACGAGAGGGGGAGGTAAATAATAGAGACGGGGGTGTTGACAGAGGAGACAGATATAGTATACTGAGATAAATATATACAGAAAAGAAGGACGGAGAGAGATTTTTTTTCCCGAGAGTAATCATGAATTGGATTTCAGTACAAACTCGCTCCTGATCTTCTTCTATCTTTCCTGTGTGATTTAATTCAGAGGACAAATACATTGACACACATCTCAACACAAAGCAGCTGTATCAGTGTGTGTTTGAGGATGTTTTGGTATTAAACCGTCCAACCAAATTAGTTTGGGGCATTTACAGGGAGAATAATAGTTCAGCAATAAACATCTCCTTGTGGTCAGTGCATTTGCATCCTGTTTGCTCCTCACGTAGGCACCCCTAGCTAGAATTCAGTGAGAAATAGTCCTGACCTTTATGACAAAAATATTATGTTAATTTATGCGTTGGTTCTTTTTGATGTTGGCATCTATAACCATTCATTTGTCAGGCACCTTCATTGCTGTTATTGCCTCTGGTTATATTTAATACAACTGACGGTTGTGTTCTTGGCTGTTTGAGCTTGTTATCTGTTGACACAGAGTTGATTTGCTGCCACGTTTTCTGTGACAAGCTCTATGTTTTAGCATGAGCAAGAGTCTACAATCTGATTCATTATAAAGGAACCTTTTATTTTGTCACCATGGTGACTGGTGGATTATGTTATAGGAACCGGTCCCAAAAGCTGACAATTTTTCCAAGTATAACGTTGTGTTTACATCAGGGTGTAAAATTAATAATAAAAATACATGTATTATTAATAATATTTATACACTATAAAAAATGATGGAATTTAAATTTGAATGAAATGTATGATTATTGGAAGATTATTGTAATACGTTTTACAAGAAAATACTATTTCAGTCTTCTACTTCAAAGTTTCACATTTAATTTAGTGTTACTTGCTTTTTCCTTTATTATTATTTGGGAAATTTACTAGCAATTTCTGAGTGTTTTTTTTTCTGTGTAATAAACATTAATATATTTGCATTTTTAAATATTTGGTAATTTTTTGGTTTTGTTTTAAGAAGAAATGAGTGATTTCAGATGTGGGTTTCTGAAAATTTCTTATGTATTTATTTTATTTATTTTTCAGTGTAATAAGCATTAATATATTTGCCTATTTAAATATTTGGTAATTTTTTTAGTTTTCATTTTTAGAACAAATTAGTGATTTCAGATGTGGGCTTCTGATAATTTTTTTATTTTTATTAATACAGAGGACAAATACATTGACACACATCTCAACACAAAGCAGCTGTATCAGTGTGTGTTTGAGGATGTTTTGGTATTAAACCGTCCAACCAAATTAGTTTGGGGCATTTACAGGGAGAATAATAGTTCAGCAATAAACATCTCCTTGTGGTCAGTGCATTTGCATCCTGTTTGCTCCTCACGTAGGCACCCCTAGCTAGAATTCAGTGAGAAATAGTCCTGACCTTTATGACAAAAGAGGGGCTTGGTCTGGACAAAAATTATGTTGGATAATAGATTATTACAAACAGCACTTCCCTTAAGACTGTAGTTTTATTTGGTGGTCTCAATGAATGTGATTTTTCAGAATGAAACAAAAGTATTTTAGTTCAAAAGTATTTATTTTATTCTATTTCTGTAAATATATATTTTTTTGTATTTAAAAGTTTAATACATTGACACACATCTCAACACAAAGCAGCTGTATCAGTGTGTGTTTGAGGATGTTTTGGTATTAAACCGTCCAACCAAATTAGTTTGGGGCATTTACAGGGAGAATAATAGTTCAGCAATAAACATCTCCTTGTGGTCAGTGCATTTGCATCCTGTTTGCTCCTCACGTAGGCACCCCTAGCTAGAATTCAGTGAGAAATAGTCCTGACCTTTATGACAAAAGAGGGGCTTGGTCTGGAAAAAAATTATGTTGGATAATAGATTATTACAAACAGCACTTCCCTTAGGACTGTAGTTTTATTTGGTGGTCTCAATGAATGTGATTTTTCAGAATGAAACAAAAGTATTTTAGTTCAAAAGTATTTATTTTATTCTATTTCTGTAAATATATATTTTTTTGTATTTAAAAGTTTATGTAAAATATTTAGTAATTTTTCATAATATAATATAATTTCAACTCTCAATCTTTCAATGTATCATACTGAAAGTCTATAGAGAAAGAGCCCAACCCATTTTTTGCTATTATAATTGCATTTTACTACATTAATTTGTTTTGTTTTTTTGTTTGTTTTTTTTACAGTAAACATTAATTTAAGGTTGACTACCTGTCATATTTCTGCAGCACATTAAAGCTACTGAATCATATAAAATATCTAAAGAAATAAATGTCATTTAATGACATTTCCCCAGACGTTTCTAATTTAATATATATATATACAGTGGGAAATATTTGGTAATTTTTTTAGTTTTCATTTTTAGAACAAATTAGTGATTTCAGATGTGGGCTTCTGATAATTTTTTTATTTTTATTAATATTTTTTTTTTCAGTGAAATAAACATTAATATATTTGCTTATTTAAATATTAGTTAATTTTTGAGTTTTCGTTTTAAGAAGAGATGAGTGATTTCACTCAGACCTTGTCTGTTCTTGGCTCCTGCACATTCGGCTAACTTTTCAGATCTCTTTGAACATCTTTAATGCAGTTCACTTTTGTTTTATTACCACAAGATATCTTTACAATATTGACAAATGGAATTGTAGCAAAGCATGACAGTCAGCGCAGAGTTGAATATATCTGAAATATGATTACTTCCTCTCTCTATCTCTCGCCATATTAAAGCATGGCTACATTATGCTTTTTTATCCTAGCATGAACTTTCTCTTCGATAAGATTTATAGTTTTTCATACAGATGTGTTTTAGATTGTTCTCAGTTTTTTTGTTGCTATTCACAAAGTTCACAAAGTTTCTTGTTTCGCATTGTTGACAAAAACTATAAATGCATATTTGACATATGATCAGTTTTATCCACGCACACACACTGAATGTGGTAGTTAAACTGTGCTGTTTAGTGAGCGGCTGAGTCTTCTTAAAGCGACTCTAATCTGCTCTCCTGAGGGGCGTCTCTATGCCGTCTCTGAAAGCAGCGGATCAGCCTGCCAGCTGTTGTCCAATCAGAGCTCAGAGACCAAGCCAATCACAGAGCACTAATCTGTTTACAAACCTGTTCACATATTGAAGTACTGCTTATACAGTTCATATTCATTGTTGTTTTTCTTCATATTCACTGACTGTTTGTGGATTTCTTAGGTTTTTGGGTGAATCGAAAAACAAGAAAAGACCAGGACATATTTAACTACAAGATATGTATTTTTTTTTTCTTTTGAGGTGAGCAATCACAGATTATTTATCTAAATGAATTTATTTAGCTGCATATTTGAAATACCACAAAGGTCTTATTTGTTTGTTTGTGTCCCTCTCTTAGCACTTACTCTATCAGTCCATCTTGTCTATGCGTATCCACGTATACCTGCAGAGTAAACAGGAAATGGGGAGCATATAAATGCAGTGACTTGCCGTTGAAAAGGTCACAGTGGTGACGGGAGTTGATAGAGATCCAATAGCGAGGACGAGAGGACCAATTATTAATAATGACCATTACAGGAATAAATTACTTTGTAAAATATATTTAAACGTTTTTTTTATGATAATAATATTTCAAAATATTAATGCTGTGCCTGTATTTTGATTTGCAAAAAAAGTTAACATTAGAGATCCAATAGCGAGGACGAGAGGACTGAGCTAGCATAAAGCTAGACGATTACTGATACATTACAGGGACAGAATAACAGTCCAAAAACACTGAGATTACAAGACAAAAGCCCTGATTTTATGTTCTCTTTCACAATAATAACATCCAGGTCAAAGTGAGAAGATACTCAC
This sequence comes from Sinocyclocheilus rhinocerous, assembly GCF_001515625.1. NCBI lineage: Eukaryota > Metazoa > Chordata > Actinopteri > Cypriniformes > Cyprinidae > Sinocyclocheilus > Sinocyclocheilus rhinocerous. The sequence goes on along the minus strand of NW_015639585.1, from coordinate 173,513 downwards.
TTTAGGATTACAAACCTTGACGGTCTTTGCAGTAGTAATTAATGTTTGCAGGGCCAGAACTGGAGATCATCAGTCTACCCCCCCCCACAAATATCTTGAATTTTAGGGCATAACTGCATTTATGGAGCTGTTGCCCTGCATCATATTTGTCAACAGTCAACTGTATGAAATGTAAGATGACATGCAGGTCTGGGGGTGGGGCCAATAATAATAATAATAATAATAATAATAATAATAATAATAATAATAATAATAATAATAATAATAATAATAATAATAATAATAATAATAATAATAATAATAATAATAATAAACAGTTTTTTTTTTTTACCAAAATTTTGGCCAGCATTGTTTACAATGTATACATGATTTGTAAAAAAAAAATGTATAGCATTATACTGAACTTATTTCACATGCCTGGTTGGGAATCACTGTGCTATATGACTACTTATTTGATATATGATGTTGTGCATTATTTCACAATTAATCACCAGCTGTCAAATGTTGTTGTCTGACAGTAAAAACCAAAGACAAGCTAAAAACATAAAATAGGCAAATAGTTATAGGGAGAATAGAGGATAATGTTGTACGGATAGAGGGCCTCGATGAGAGATACACACACCATATCGAAAAAGAGACAGTATATTGAAGTGGTGGAAAGAATATTTTGAGAGCTACTTTACAGCGGCAGTAGAACAAATGGGAGAGAAAGAGAGAGGACAGCTGGAAAGCAATCTGACATTTCTCTTAAAAGCAGCGTATCTCTCTGTAAAGTGATTGGCTATGCAGAGGTGAAATGTTCTGTTCTCTTACTGAATAAAATCACTCTGCCAATTTCCAACCTGGCAGCTTCCGCAGATTCCTTTAACCTCCCTCTCTGTTTCTATCTCTCTCTATCCCATCACTCCCCTCCCCTTGTTCTTTTGAAAATTGCTAGCAACATGACAGAAATACGGGTTTCCTTCCAGAGGGCCCAGGGGTTAAGATTCATAGAAACAGAACGGAAGAGCTTTACAGGAGTAAATGTTTTAATTTGTTCAAAAACTGTCATTACCATGTGACATGTACGAGGCCTTTCTGTCTGCGCGTGTGAGGCTTGTGAGTGTGTGTTGTCAGTGTTCTCATAAAAAGCCCTTCAGTTTATAGCTATTGATATTCAATGTTCTGAAGTCACGCTCAAGCCATCGCGTGTGTACTTTGAAACATGGGGGAAATGTAACTCCATCGACTACCTTTCTCACTCCGAAATAGAGTTAAAGGTCTCAGAATTGTCATCTAAGTGATATGGATTGAAGTAATATAAAGAAGTATATATAATATAAAAAATAATAATAATACAGTGGGCTCCTACACATTACAGAAGCTCCAACGGAGCGTTTGACAGATAGGAATGCGCAAGGTTCATTTTAAGGGTGCAGAAAAAGCTGGATCAGTTTGAAAACAAGGAAAACAGATCATGAGTTTTCTGAAAGCAGTGAAATTCTCACTGGTCAACAGAAGTGCACTGGAGTAAAAGTTAAGACTTTGGTTCTTTATGTCTTTTTGACGAATTGTCCCCATTGAAATCAATAGATTTACAGTGTTTTCTAACACAGTGTAAGTACCATATCACCATATATCACAAAATTAAAACTCTGAAATAAATATGTGCAAATATAGTAAACAAAAAAGTCTAAATTTAAATTAGATGAAATAAAGTATAAAAAAATAATAAAATTACATGATGCTAGTTAATTGATGAAAATAATTGTAATTAAAGGGCTAGTACACACACACAAATAAATAAATAAAATGCTGTCATCATTTACTCACCATCATGTCATTCCAAATTTGTATGCATTTCTTTCTTCTGCTAAACACAAAATAAGATATTTTGAAGGATGTTGAAAATCAAGCAGATTCATTTTCCATTTACTTCAAATGTATTTTTTGTTCATACAAGTCAATGGGAACCAAAACTGTTTAGTTACCAACATTCTCCAAAATATCTTCTTTTGTGTTCCATAAAATAAAGGAGTGTGCACAGGTGTGGAATGACATGAGGATGACTAAATGTTGACAGAATTTTAACTTTTTTTGAGTGGATTATCCCTTTAATTACAATTTTCAGTATTTGCTAAGAAAAGACATTACATTGTGGTAGGCGAGTCAATCTTTAAAAAGACATTACAAAGTGGCTTTAGACATCATACATAATTGTTTATTTTGTTTTGTTTACATATGATTCAGAGCTTGGTATCGCTGAAGGCGTTCCCCTAGCGTTTTCCGACGCAGCTCGAGTTCCCGAAGGGGAACATATATTACCCTGTATGCTTTACATATCATGATACCCCAGCTGTCTTTGAACACATGAACATGTCGTGTGTGAGCGGCTCCTGACTAATTTTGTGCTGTCTGTTCCCAGTAAATGCTGTTTGGCAAAGTGTATAGTAGCAGCTGGTGATGCGCTAGAGTGATACAGGTCAGGGAACATGAATATCTAAAACATTCAAAATATTAGATTTGGTAAGAATTAATGAATGCAAAATTCCAAAGTTTAAACAAAGTCTCGATCCAGAGTTCCAGGACCCCCATTTTCACAATTTTGTATTTTCTAGTAAAAATATTCAAATTATACCCATTGGCAAATGCTGTAATTTGTGAGGTTCATGTTTAAAACAAAAAAAAAAGAAAAAAAAGTTATTTGTCAACCAGGAAAGAAAAATAGGTAACACTTTACCATAAAGTTCCACTTTAACATTCAGTCTTTAACTTAAACTAACAATTATAAATACTTCTAAAGGATTTAATAATTTTTGTTAATGTTAATTCCAATATTTAATAATACATTATTAAAATCAAAAGTTGTATTATGTTAATGTTATGTAATAGACTTTATCTAACATAAACTAACAATAATCAGTTGTATTGTTATTAACATTAACAAAGATTAATAAATAATGTAACAAATGTATTGTTAATTAATATTAGTTAATACGATCAATGCAAATACAAATTTTGATGCAAACAATGTTAACTAATGGGACCTTATTGTAAACTGATACCAAAAGTAAACTTCAATCATTACTTAAAATAAGTTTACATTTTTTTTTATGTTTTATTTTAGTTTAGTTTTATCAGTTGTCAAAGCAGCATTTCTCATTTTCATTTAGTTTAACTAGAGCTACTAAATATTACTATAAAATTCATTTCCATTTCAGTTTTAGTTTTGGTTATGTTATTGTTATTATGTTATTAGGTGGCCTTTTAACTACTATGTACTTACATACAATTTTTTTTTTGCTGCTATTGAGGTGGGATACGGGTAAGGTTAGGGACACATTTGGTGGTATGGTTAGGTTTAAGGTTGGGTTAAGGTGTAAGGGATGAGTCAACAGTGTAATTACAGAAATGAATTACAGATTACATGCAGGTATTTTTTTTTTAAATAAGTACAATGTAAATACATGTACACAATATGTTCATTGCATTGATTAATGTAAATGTAAGTACATAAGGCCACCTAATATAAAGTGGGATCATAACTAAAACTAAAACTGAAATTAAAATTAATTTGAAAATAAGAGAAAATAAGAACATATAAAAAGTATTTCAAACATATTTAAAAAAGTATTTAAAAAAGTATAGTAGTGTCTCAGTGGCACAAAAATAACACTGTTCTTTACTAGAAAAGAAGAGAAATAGACTGATTAAGGAAATATATATTTAAAAAATTTTTTGCAGTAAGTCTATTCTGTTGTGGTGTCAAGAGTTATCTCTATCAATTGTGGTACATTAGAACTGTAGTTGAGATGAGCATGTGGTCTCTTTGTGGCTTTGAAGTATATTTGTGTGTGTGTGTGTGGGTGTGTGTGTATATGTGTGCGTGTACGTATGTGTGTGTGTATATATATATATATATATATATATAGGTGCATCTAAAAAAAATTTGAATACCGTGAAAAAGTGAAACTTTCGTATATTCTAGATTCATTACATGTAAAGTAAAACATTTCAAAAGTTTTTTTTTTGTTTTAATTTTGATGATTAGAGCTTACAGCTCATGAAAGTCAAAAATATTAGAATATTTACATTTAAGTTTCATTAAATGACCATCCCTTCAGTATCAATTTTGGGTATCTCTTGTTCTTTGAAACCACAATAATGGGGAAGACTGCTGACTTGGCAATGGTCCAGAAGACAATCAATGACACCCTCCACAAAGAGGGTAAGTCACAGAAGGTCATTACTGAAAGAGTGCTGTATCAAAGCATCTTAAATGCAAAGTTGACTGGAAGGAAGAAAATGGGTTGGAAAAGGTGCACAAGCAACAGGGATGACCGCAAGCTTGAGAATACTGTCAAGCAAAGCCGATTCAAACACTTGGGAGAGCTTCACAAGGAGTGGACTGAAGCTGGAGTCAGTGCACAGCTCATGAAAGTCAAAAATCCAGTATCTCAAAATATTAGAATATTTACATTTGAGTTTCATTAAATGACCATCCCTACAGTATAAATTCCGGGTATCTCTTGTTCTTTAAAACCACAATAATGGAGAAGAATGCTGACTTGGCAATGGTCCAGAATACAATCAATGACACCCTCCACAAAGAGGGTAAGTCACAGAAGGTCATTACTGAAAGAGTGCTGTATCAAAGCATCTTAAATGCAAAGTTGACTGGAAGGAAGAAATTGGGTAGGAAAAGGTGCACAAGCAACAGGGGTGACCGCATGCTTGAGAATACTGTCAAACAAAGCCGATTCAAACACTTGGGAGGACTTCACAAGGAGTGGACTGAAGCTGGAGTCAGTGCATCAACGGTCACCACGCTCAGGCGTCTTCAGAAAAAGGGCTACCAAGCCACTTCTTAAACAGAAACAACGTCAGAAGCATCTTACCTGGGCTAAGGATAAAAAGAACTGGACTGTTGCTCAGTGGTCCAAAGTCTTCTTTTCAGATGAAAGTAAATTTTGCATTTTATTTGGAAATGTTGGGTTAAGGTGTAAGGGATGAGTCAACAGTGTAATTACAGAAATGAATTACAGATTACATGCAGGTATTTTTTTTTTAAATAAGTACAATGTAAATACATGTACACAATATGTTCATTGCATTGATTAATGTAAATGTAAGTACATAAGGCCACCTAATATAAAGTGGGATCATAACTAAAACTAAAACTGAAATTAAAATTAATTTGAAAATAAGAGAAAATAAGAACATATAAAAAGTATTTCAAACATATTTAAAAAAGTATTTAAAAAAGTATAGTAGTGTCTCAGTGGTACAAAAATAACACTGTTCTTTACTAGAAAAGAAGAGAAATAGACTGATTAAGGAAATATATATTTAAAAAAATTTTTGCAGTAAGTCTATTCTGTTGTGGTGTCAAGAGTTATCTCTATCAATTGTGGTACATTAGAACTGTAGTTGAGATGAGCATGTGGTCTCTTTGTGGCTTTGAAGCCCAGAATTTAGGATGTCTAAATGGAAAGGCTTTTATCTCAGTTTGTCATGTGGGCACACAACGGATCGGTGCATTATCCACTTTCTGTTCCGCTGTTATCTGCCATTATATCTAATCATTATCATTATCATCATGCTCAGCGTACCTGCCTTGTTCCTGTTCTACTGACGTTGGAACAATTTTTTGTCATGTCAGTTTTTGAAACGTTAACTTTGCTGTGCAACAAAGCCCACAGCACATATGCCATTTGCTAACCAGACGTCTGGATGTGTGTGCGGGTTGAGTGCCTTAATGCTTTTGTCTAAGGTCCCCTCCGAAGTTTTCATTCCACAAAAGTTGTCTGTGCTTGCAAATTGAACTGTAAATCACAGGGCCTATTACGCGATGTTCTTGTCCATTATTCGCTACTGGCCTGCAGTGTGCCGTACGTGTTCTGGGTTTTCTTATTGGTAACCCAGCAACCTTGGTGGTGCTCAGACAGCTTACCTCTCCCTTGGTCTGCCTCAAAGGTCCATCTCAGGACAACAGGTTTTACAGCATCAGGATCAGCCGTGCTGACCTCACTGAGCAGAAGGATGAGTAATCTCGACAGCACGGAGCCCTCGCTACATACAATACTCTCAGACAGTGCTGTCCAGATGATACATTCAATTTGCATTTGATTGATTAAAGTGCTCCAAGTTAATCAGTAACTTTGATCCATAACATAACTTTGACAATTGATCCATTATGACTAACTGACTAAACTGATGAGCCATGTTCAAAGCCAATGTAAAATAAGCCAATAAGCCCCCCCCCC